>NC_081406.1:45686977-45989345 GCF_030272615.1 Cryptomeria japonica | reverse complement strand
TGTGGCCTTCTTCTTCTCCATTACCTCATGAGAATTTCCTATAAGGCTTTCCAAGTCAAACACATCTTCTTCCTCTTCAACCACAACTAACCTTGTCAGTCTCTCTTTCAGCCAATTAGGAATGGCAGATCTTGTTTCCCTCACTTGTATTTCTTTAGGTAGTGGTCTATCTTCCCGGAAAGGAGATGTTGCTTCATCATCATTCTTTTCTTCGTGTTGCTCATTAGCATTAACTTGGGGAGATTGACTTGATGAATGTTGAGGTGTCTGTCCTTTCTCTTGCTTATCATTCTGTACCATGGATTCCATAGACTCATCAACTTCATATACTATCTGCCTCTGATCTTCCCCTTGACTCGCCTCCTTTTCATGCCTGGAAGATGTGCTTGGTGGGTGATCAGGGTTTGTTTTCTGCTTCTTCTTGGAAGGTTCTTTCTTCTCAGGTCCTTCTTTCCTCTTTGAGCCTTTGGAATGAGAAGTATTCTCACTCGCACTTGCTTCTCCTTCCTCTGGTCTTGCCTCCAAAGTAAATGTCATTGATACATTCTGCTCCTTCAACTTTTGATGCTGTACATCCACCCATTTGCGAGTGCAGGATAAAACGGGAGCCATCAAAGCCCTCAAGTCTAAAACCTCGGGTTCATTCCAATCTATCTTCACTTCTTTGTCCTCTTTCTCATAGGATGACTGGAGGTATCTACCATTATCCTGGGCCTGATCAGCTACTCTATAAACTTTGCATTTCCTGATGAGATCTAAGGGTAGCCTGGAATGCATCTTTCTTTTAACCTCCAAATCACCTGGGAGATTCATCCAAAAGTCCTCCACCTGAAACTCATGCTTGTACTTCCTGCCAACAGTCTCTTCCATATAACCATGAGGGTCAAAGTTTTCTCGCGAAGCAAAGGATGTGAATGAGTATAAAGATAATTCCTTCTCTGCATCTTCCGTGGCTTGAGTATTAGGACACACCTCAACTGAGTTCCCTAGTATGATGGGCACGGGAATCCCATTTCCATGCTTGTGTCTGGATGCCTTCGCATAAGCTGCCAACTGTCTAGTCACCTCAAGTAGCACTATCTTGTCTATTGGATATCTTGGCAACATGTAGGGAGGTGAAGGACACCCCTGAACTCTGATGTAGGTGAACTTTTGAAACTGGATGAACCATGCGCCATACTTCTTCACAAGCTCTTGTGCATCCAGAGATAGTCGATTGTGAATTCCTCCTTGCAATATCCTAGTAATGTTCATCGTGAAGGTGTCATTGACTAACTTGTAGTCACTTCTAGGCGGATGATGCAGATGAACATAAGAATCACAAACCCTTATTTCTCTGGGTCCTCTTCCAATCACTCCTCTGTGAGGTAGCCTTGCATATTCGAAACTCCTGGTCAAGGCATATATAACATATGAGCTCATGTGGAATGATTTGGTGGGTCTTAGCCTTCTTAACTGTACGTCCAAACAATTGCTAATGATTCTGGCCCAATGAAGCATTCCTTTTCCTTGGACTATCACTTGTATGAAGAAGAACATCCACTTTTCGAAGAAGAAGGCTTGAGAAGCACCTGTAACTCGATTGAGCAAAGTTATCAAGTCTCTGTATTCCTCCTGAAAGTCGATCCTATGTGGTGTATTGGGAATCTTGTTCAGACGAGGCCGACTTTTGAGCAACCAATTCTTATTAATGAAGTTCAAACAAGACTCAGGATCATCTTCATAGATTGACTTGCTCCTTCTAAGCTTTTGTAAATCATATCTTTATGGTCTGGAAGATGAAAAGCTTCGCTTATAGCTTCCTCTGAAAGGTAAGCTAAGATGTTCCTGTCTTTGGTTACGATCGTCCTTGATTGTGAGTCATAATGGCGGGCACACTCGATCATCAACTCATGACACTTGACAGCGGGAGGGAAACCTGCCGCCTTGATGATGCCACTCTCGATTATCCTCCTTGCAACAGGTGATGGCTTGCCAATGTAGGGGGCCTCTCGAAACTTCTTCACATTGAAGTTTCCTAAGTTGGTGTCTCCGATATTACTCCACTTGGACACGATCTTGGTCTCCAATTCGTCGCTCCTCTGATCTTCCTTGATGAGAGCCTGCCGACTAGTAGATCCTCCGGCTTTGGGGGTCATCATTTGATGCCTACACAAACAATTTAAGATTAGTCTTTAAGCGTCATACCTTAAAGCATAGCTTTTAAGAACTTCCAAGGGAATAATTCAAAACATTAATTTTGAAAATAACATGATAACTCAAGAATTATGAATTTTCAAATTATGAATGAAAATCAGATTGCACAAGACTTAGATTTTCAAAGGATTACCATGAGATCAAAATAAGCCTTGAATAGAAACTTCAAAAGGATTCTTCTCACCTTCTCCTTGAATGCTAACTATGAACCTTGAAAAATGAAGAAAGAAGATCAGACTTTGCTGGATGAGGATTGAATTGCTGGCCTTCTTGGATGAATTATGTCTTGACCAACCTTCAAAAGAATGTCACCTTCACTAGCCTCCAACACTTAGCAAATTCTGGAAATTTAGCCTCCAATCTGCTGGGATTTGCTCCTTTAATCTGCTTCTCAAAATTCGCATAAGAGGTAATGAATGAATGATTTGAATTTTGGAACAACACTCCTTCTTTATATAGGGCGCTCACCCTAATTTAGCATAAGGCCGACCTAGCAAATAAGCCTTAAAATAAAATAAAAACCACTAAAAAGGTGGCCGACTTGCTTGTAAAGGCAAGTAAATATGTTTTGAGTGCTCACCTTTATTTTTTTAAAAATTTTAAAATTAATTTCAATGCCTCCAAGGTAGATTTTTCAATTATTTCAAGGCCTAAAAATTAATTAATTAAATTGCAAATGCTTTAATTCATGCGAATTTAATTCAACCTCTCAAATGGCTTGAATTTGGCAAATTTGGCGAAATTTTTAGGAATATGGAGGTTTGATTGAGGTTTAATGAAGCTTCCTGATGACTTCGCCCTGGACCCTCTAGAAGGGTCAGGAGCAATTTTTTCAATTTGGTCCTGAATCTCTCATTTCTTGACTCCCAAAATCTCCTGGAAGGTGAGTTCACGCGTGCTTTGGCCTACTCCAAGTCTTGTATTCTGAATTTATATCGTTTTTCATGTAGGAATTAGGTGAAAATGTGAATTTCGCCCTGGACCCTTTGGAAGGGTCAGGAGCGATTTTTTCATTCTAGGCCAAAATTCACCTTAGCTTAATCATTAAACTCCTCCAAGGCAATCTCTAGGGTCCATCTCCTTCCATCATTGGGTTAGCTCACCAAAACTTTGAAGGAAAAATTGCATTTTAGGGAATTTCGCTCTGGACCCTCTGGAAGGGTCAGGAGCGAAATTTACAATTGGGCTCAAAATTCTCACTTTTGAAGGTCCAAAACTTCTTCAAGGCATTTCAAATAGGCTCTTCCATTGAACTCCAGGCTTAGTTTCATTCAAATTAGGAGGAAAAAGGTGATTTTAGGGTTTTTCACCTTGGACCCTCTGGAAGGGTCACGAGCGATTTTTCCTCCTTAGGCTCACTCCTTCATCAACTTCTATTGAATCTTTCACTCAAAGCTAGGCAATGTTCTTCCTCACTCATTCCACCCAAGTTTGGCTTGTTCTTGCAAGGTAAAATAGGGGTTTTTTAGATTTTCGCCCTGGACCCTCTAGAAGGGTCAGGAGTGATTTTTGAGTTTTAGGCTTATTCCTTCATGCTTTTTAACTTCAAATCACTTCTAAGGCATAGAACATCATGCCTTACTCCCCTTTAAGTCCTGAAAAGCGAAATCTTGTCTTAAATTTGCAAGAAAAAGGGAGAATTTAGAAATTTCGCCTTGGACCCTCTGGAAGGGTCAGGAGCGAATTTCTTCCTTGGCTTCAAAACTTGCATTTATGGTAATCCATTTCCACTCTAAGGCAATCCAAATGCCTTCTCACTCCCATGTCTAAGTTGGTTTATTCCAAAATTTGGAAGAAAGGATGACTTTGAGGATTTTCGCTATAGACCCTCTGGAAGGGTCAGGAGCGAAAATCTCTTCTAGGCTCAATTGCTTCATCTTTTCAACGTCAATCATCTTCAAAAGGCAAAAAAACACTCTTTCTCACACCCATCCAAGCCATAAAGACTAAGAAGTTGCTTTGACCTTGCAAGGAAATAGGTGCTTTTAAGGATTTCGCTCTGGACCCTCTGGAAGGGTCAGGAGCGAAATTCACCATTTGGCTCAATTCCTTCACTTTTTGATGATTTCTTGCAATCTCAATTCACTCCCAGGGGCAATTCTTTCAGTGTTTGACCTTATCCCATGCTTGGCTTAGCAAAATTTGATAGCAAAAGATGATCTTGAGGAAACTCGCTTTGGACCCTCTGGAAGGGTCAGGAGCGATTTTTGCAATCTTGACCAAAAATCTTCATCTTTTCACCTTAAAACTTCTTTGCTTAGTGGGATTTCATCTTTTATTGCCTTAAGAACAAGGTTTTCATGTCCAAGAAAGGTTAAAAATGAGTTTATAAGGAATTTCGCTCTAGACCCTTTGGAAGGGTCAGGAGCGAAATTGCCTTTCTTGGCTAAAATCTCCATCACTCAATGCTATCGAACACCTCTCAAAGCAAGATCATGTCCATTCCTCGTTTCAACATGCTTTGGGCATCAAAATTTGGTCAAGTAAGGAAGGAAATGAGGTCTAGGAGGATTTTCACTCTGGACCCTCTGGAAGGGTCAGGAGCGAAAATCATGATTTGGGCTTGATTCTTCCTTTTTCCAACTCAAAATCACCTAAAGAGGAAACTAAACAACATCCTTCACCCAATGGATAAGGTCTTAAGCCAAAACAAGGTTAAAAGAATAGGCTTGCTGTTAATTTAAACCCTAGGTATGATAATCAGATTTATCTTATTAAATTATGCCCTGGTTTGTATTAGATTTGTAGTAGTTTAGTGAACCGACATGCATTAAATTGTGCCCTAGATTGTAATCAGATTTGCAGAACTTAGTAAAACAACATAAATCAGAAATATGATAGAAGACAAACAAGCATACCCTGGGAAAACCTCCAAGGAGGAGAAACCCAGCATGAAAGACCCACAGGTCAGATTATATATTCTCCTCTAAATAACAGTACAATACTTAGCTCGAATCTGATCTTGACATATCAGATCTGTCCTTGTATGCTTCAATGACTTGCATCAAGATATGCTATGTCCCCTTGGACAATATTACACCAAACTGAATAATTTGCCCTCTTCCTTAGGTTCACACAGCAGAGCTAATTTGCATTCTGATTTAATTTGAACTTGATCATGTTGACTTGCAAAATGATCTTTATTTATATGCCTCTTTACTTTATTAAGGTCGGCCCTTTCTTGAAGTCGGCCTCCTTATATTTTAGGCGCTAGTGTTATTTGGTGCAATATTTAATTGATGTGTTTTTAGCGTGGTGTCATGTCCCCTTTCTAGAGTGGACATCGGAGACGGAGGAGTTGGCCTATCATTGGAGTCTCGTAGGCTAGCAGAGGTTGATTGGGACTCATTCAGTGCATATAGTGATTGGATTTTGGCTTTACAGGCAGTTTGGAGCCAGTTTGGAGCAGTTCCTAGATTTTAGGGGGTATCCCTAAATTTTAGGAGGTCGTGACAGTTGCCAGTCGTGAGGTTATTCATGACCTTTTAGATGGTTTCAGTTTCAAAGAGATTGGGCTTGTTTCCTAAATTTTAGGAACATCCCTAGATTTTAGGGATGAGACTACCAGTGAATCCTTGATTTCCGACTTCAGTCACAGACAGGTGACAGGATGATTTTAGGGTTTGTAATGTCAGTTGGGCATTTTGTGGCTATTTGGGTTATATTTTTAATATTTCCTAAGTTAGCGTTTAATAATTAAATAAGGCCAAGTTGTTAGCCATTTTGGAGTAATAAGGGGATTTTTGGTCTCATCTGGATGCGCATCCTATTGTGTGATAGCTCGTTGGAAAGATCTTGAAATTCTTTAAATCTTTCTCTTTGGTCTCAGGGCAATTCATGAAAGATCCCTGATGGATTTCTTTTACCAATCTGCTGTAATTTTTATTTATTTAAATTGATTTTTCCTGCTTATTAATATTTTCTTTCAGAAATAGACAGAAGTTGCAGAAGGGTTGAATTCTTTTTGTATTTTGATGATTTTTCAACAAGTAAATAATGAAGTACAAGTACATGAACAAAGTACTGAAAATGAAGTTCATATACAGCCAAAACAAATTCGATTCAAGGCCGATTTCTGAATATAAAATCAAATATTTGACCAGATGAAGATTTCCAATAATTTCAGGAAGATTACAATCAGGAATAATTCCAACCTGGATGCTGAAAGATTAACATAACTAGGAATGAAGTTGTGGCAAGATTCCAGCCCTCCAAGTGCTGCACGTGGGAAGGAAAGTGGCTGCCAGGTACAGCCGTACGGCTGCCAAGTACACCCAACTGGTTAGAAACCCCAAACCCCACGCTGAACTCTGTCAGAATTGCTGAACCTCCAGAAAGAATGCCGTACAATCTCCAAGATGCTAATAGCTGCAAACAAATCCAAACCACTGTATTGGGGGCTACGTCCCAAACAGGCAAGGCATTGGGGTTGGCGTCCCAGATGCTGAAAAGCTCTTCCAGAGCCAAATCTCAAATCCAAGATGTAAAATGTGTAAAAGATAATCATAGAATGAAGCTCCTATCCCCTTATAACCCCTCTCAATTGCAAATCGAACCCTAATTGTCTCCAAGTGGCGTGGTCTAGTGGAAATGTTATAATTTCTTATTTTAAAGTGGTCATGTTACTAGAAAATGACTTTTTTCCCCATAGACAGAAATCCGCTCACTGAATTGCCCTGAGACCAAAGAGAAAGATTTAAAGAATTTCAAGATCTTTCCAACGAGCTATCACACAATAGGATGCGCATCCAGATGAGACCAAAAATCCCCTTATTACTCCAAAATGGCTAACAACTTGGCCTTATTTAATTATTAAACACTAACTTAGGAAATATTAAAAATATAACCCAAATAGCCACAAAATGCCCAACTGACATTACAAACCCTAAAATCATCCTGTCACCTGTCTGTGACTGAAGTCGGAAATCAAGGATTCACTGGTAGTCTCATCCCTAAAATCTAGGGATGTTCCTAAAATTTAGGAAACAAGCCCAATCTCTTTGAAACTGAAACCATCTAAAAGGTCATGAATAACCTCACGACTGGCAACTGTCACGACCTCCTAAAATTTAGGGATACCCCCTAAAATCTAGGAACTGCTCCAAACTGGCTCCAAACTGCCTGTAAAGCCAAAATCCAATCACTATATGCACTGAATGAGTCCCAATCAACCTCTGCTAGCCTACGAGACTCCAATGATAGGCCAACTCCTCCGTCTCCGATGTCCACTCTAGAAAGGGGACATGACAAGCCTCCCCTCTCGGAGTTGCTTGCCCACAAGCAATTGAAACACCAATCCTCCACCATCCCAAATAAGACGTAAACAATTCATTGCATGTAACTGCTGCTCATCTCTGATATAAACAACATGCAATAACCCGGTCTGGAATGGCTCCTCAAAACGCTGAAGCACCTGTGCTATCAAATCAACACTGCCTGGGTCCCAAAGCGAAGCATAGCTCCCGTTGAATACCTCAAGTGAGCAATGGAAAACTATATCATCTCCATAGATCAAATATCCATAAATGCCAAGACCACTAGTGTGTCTATGATCACCAACATGCATAACATTCGTCATAATATCCAATGAATGCCAATCCATGGAAGACCCTCTGTGATTTGACCCCATCTGACACAAGTGACACACAACTGCCACACACTGTTGTTGATGTGCTGGAAGATCTAATGCCAACTCACTAGACAATATATAATACTGACTAAAATCATCACTGTCCAGGCTGGCATCTAAAAATATGTAATCACCAACCAACAATGAAACAATCACCCTGTCTAGAGAATCAGGTGAAACTGCCACATCAACTGGCTCAAAGTACTCACTAGGAGTAACATCACATAACTCATCCACGTCAGCTATCTGATGACAATCAACCTGTGGATCAATTGTCATCCCACTCTGCTCGATAAACTGAGATGGATAGTGGGTAAACTCTAGCTCCATCCTCATGATATTCCGAACATACCGTCCAAGTGTCAACAACCACTGTACACCCACGACTACATCTATACATTTGAAGTGAAGCAACCCATGTAGGATCCACGAAAGAAAGGTACTACACATGTCTATACCATGATCCCACACAAACCACTTGTAGGACATAAACTGCTCCTGCTGCTCTCCTCTGATATAAGTGCCATATAATCTTAATATCTGGAGCAACATGCTATAATCCCTATAAGATGCTGTATCAAATGAATCAACACCTGGATCCCAAATAAAACTAAATCCACATCCATCTGTCATGAAGAGACAATGATAGTAAGAGGCATCGTCGATACCGTGTCTCTCTATAGCCACTGTGAAACCATAAATACCACCAATCTTCAATGTTGAAATGGACCCATCAATAAGACAATTTCCAACAAGCAAAGTGTGATGGAAACCTCTCCAAAACCTTTGATCAGCGGCTGCAACTTGCCCAATTTCTCCACAAGTTAGTATGTCTTCATTGGAGGATGCCAAATAAATATATTGTTTAGCCATGCACCAAATATAGTCTCTTACACGCTGATCTTCATAGCCCACTATCACATCTAAGAAAACTGAGTCACCAATTAATAAGTACATCGCTGCCCTATCATATGAAAGAAGTGACAAGTCCACAAATGAATAGTAGATGTTTTTGTTCTGCAACATGGATAAACCTTCAGTGGCTGGTCCACTATGAATGCCACCTAACAACTCATAAACTTCACACCTAGTCTTCCCAACTTGAATGTTCTCAATGCAAGGTTTCAAATTTGACTCATTAGATGAAGGAAAATTGCTGATCAAACTCAGAAAATCAAACTGATTTCTATTTCCATTCAATATATCTTCGCTGTCCTTTTCTTCCCTTGGAAGAAATAAAGATCTAATGGATGATTCTCTTTGTATCCTTGCGTCATCTAACCGATTGTGACGCTCTTTGACTCTTTGGAGGTGGTGTCTTGCTTGGGCAGCAAGCGTTTTTGCTTGGGCAGCTCTATGTAACCAATCTTCGTTCAACTTTTGGCAATGTTTTATATCAGCTGCCCCAAAGTACACAAAATCAGACTTATGGTGAGTTGTATTATTTGCATCAGCATAACCCATGCTTGTACCATAAGCACCCGCAAATGTAGAATACAAATCTCTATTCTCTTCATGACCAAAGGCTGTCATATCTTGAGGAAGATAAGTTACGTCACTGCTGTTATGGACTTCAGAATTATGATCATACTGTGGTGACAAATCTTTGGATTCACTACACACCATTAAATTTCGACTTTCCTCATGGTCTTCCCAATTGAGAAGAGGAAGTAGTGTGACAAATGAATCCAAACTTACGCTGTCCATTTCAACCTCATGTTCTTCATCAATTGCTGATTCAAAATCAGTCTTTGGGCAATCTGAAAACTCATCAAACCTCTCATGAATGTCTTGTGTATTGCTTGAAGTTACAAACTCTTCCTTCACATCTTCCACCAAAAATGATGGGACAGCGTTGTAACCAACCAAAGAGGCACCAATTGGATCTACATGTCTCTCAAAATCTTCAAATAGTTTCCTACCAATCTCACTGGTAAACATCATATCTGCTCCTCTTCCTTTGATTCCCTTGCTCTCAATTGACTCTTGTTTTGTTCTTGGTTGATGACGTGGACTTGAAAACATCAAGTCATCTTCAACTGGTACACCCATGAATTGTGTGAAGGAAAGGTGGTCACGTATCTTTTTAGGAAGAGAGCAATACTTATCATAGTTGTTCATAACTATATCATTGAATGTCTTGGCAGGAGACCTTCTCCTTGTACTTGTTGAAGGAGTTGTACCCTTAGACTGTTTGGAACTCCTTGAAGGTGTTTGTTCAAATTCTTTTCCTGCTTGTTTATTTCTAAACAACCCTGTCATGATGTCCAATTTGATTTTCAACCAAACTAAACTCAAATCTGAATTAGAACTCTTGATCTTCACCCAACAGGCTGGCAAGATCAAAGCTCTGATACCACTGAAAGATCCCTGATGGATGTCTTTTACCAATCTGCTGTAATTTTTATTTATTTAAATTGATTTTTCCTGCTTATTAATATTTTCTTTCAGAAATAGACAGAAGTTGCAGAAGGGTTGAATTCTTTTTGTATTTTGATGATTTTTCAACAAGTAAATAATGAAGTACAAGTACATGAACAAAGTACTGAAAATGAAGTTCATATACAGCCAAAACAAATTCGATTCAAGGCAGATTTCTGAATATAAAATCAAATATTTGACCAGATGAAGATTTCCAATAATTTCAGGAAGATTACAATCAGGAATAATTCCAACCTGGATGCTGAAAGATTAACATAACTAGGAATGAAGTTGTGGCAAGATTCCAGCCCTCCAAGTGCTGCACGTGGGAAGGAAAGTGGCTGCCAGGTACAGCCGTACGGCTGCCGAGTACACCCAACTGGTTAGAAACCCCAAACCCCACGCTGAACTCTGTCAGAATTGCTGAACCTCCAGAAAGAATGCCGTACAATCTCCAAGATGCTAATAGCTGCAAACAAATCCAAACCACTGTATTAGGGGCTACGTCCCAAACAGGCAAGGCATTGGGGTTGGCGTCCCAGATGCTGAAAAGCTCTTCCAGAGCCAAATCTCAAATCCAAGATGTAAAATGTGTAAAAGATAATCATAGAATGAAGCTCCTATCCCCTTATAACCCCTCTCAATTGCAAATCGAACCCTAATTGTCTCCAAGTGGCGTGGTCTAGTGGAAATGTTATAATTTCTTATTTTAAAGTGGTCATGTTACTAGAAAATGACCTTTTTCCCCATAGACAGAAATCCGCTCACTGAATTGCCCTGAGACCAAAGAGAAAGATTTAAAGAATTTCAAGATCTTTCCAACGAGCTATCACACAATAGGATGCGCATCCAGATGAGACCAAAAATCCCCTTATTACTCCAAAATGGCTAACAACTTGGCCTTATTTAATTATTAAACGCTAACTTAGGAAATATTGAAAATATAACCCAAATAGCCACAAAATGCCCAACTGACATTACAAACCCTAAAATCATCCTGTCACCTGTCTGTGACTGAAGTCGGAAATCAAGGATTCACTGGTAGTCTCATCCCTAAAATCTAGGGATGTTCCTAAAATTTAGGAAACAAGCCCAATCTCTTTGAAACTGAAACCATCTAAAAGGTCATGAATAACCTCACGACTGGCAACTGTCATGACCTCCTAAAATTTAGGGATACCCCCTAAAATCTAGGAACTGCTCCAAACTGGCTCCAAACTGCCTGTAAAGCCAAAATCCAATCACTATATGCACTGAATGAGTCCCAATCAACCTCTGCTAGCCTACGAGACTCCAATGATAGGCCAACTCCTCCGTCTCCGATGTCCACTCTAGAAAGGGGACATGACAATTCTGTGAGCGGATTTCTGTCTATGGGGAAAAAGGTCATTTTCTAGTAACATGACCACTTTAAAATAAGAAATTATAACATTTCCACTAGACCACGCCACTTGGAGACAATTAGGGTTCGATTTGCAATTGAGAGGGGTTATAAGGGGATAGGAGCTTCATTCTATGATTATCTTTTACACATTTTACATCTTGGATTTGAGATTTGGCTCTGGAAGAGCTTTTCAGCATCTGGGACGCCAACCCCAATGCCTTGCCTGTTTGGGACGTAGCCCCCAATACAGTGGTTTGGATTTGTTTGCAGCTATTAGCATCTTGGAGATTGCACGGCATTCTTTCTGGAGGTTCAGCAATTCTGACAGAGTTCAGCGTGGGGTTTGGGGTTTCTAACCAGTTGGGTGTACTTGGCAACCATACGGCTGTACCTGGCAGCCACTTTCCTTCCCACGTGCAGCACTTGGAGGGCTGGAATCTTGCCACAATTTCATTCCTAGTTATGTTACTCTTTCAGCATCCAGGTTGGAATTATTCCTGATTGTAATCTTCCTGAAATTATTGGAAATCTTCATCTGGTCAAATATTTGATCTTATATTCAGAAATCTGCCTTGAATCGAATTTGTTTTGGCTGTATATGAACTTCATTTTCAGTACTTTGTTCATGTACTTGTACTTCATTATTTACTTGTTGAAAAATCATCAAAATACAAAAAGAATTCAACCCTTCTGCAACTTCTGTCTATTTCTGAAAGAAAATATTAATAAGCAGGAAAAATCAATTTAAATAAATAAAAATTATAGCAGATTGGTAAAAGAGATCCATCAGGGATCTTTCACGTGGATTGAGGATGGGGCCACATTAGGGTAGGACCCGGTCCTAAAGGAGTTCGGATGTTGCCTTAAGGCAATCCGAACCCCTATACCCTAGTTACAATCAACACTTGCAAGGAATTTCGCTCTGGACCGTCTGGAAGGGTCAGGAGCGAAAATCACCTTCTTGGCTAAAATCTCCATTTTCATCACTTCTAAACACGCCTAAGGGTTCCAACATGCTCATTCTTCCTTTCATCATGCCTTTAACACTTCAATTCAACCAAACCAAGCAAGAAATACCTCCTATAAAGTTTTTCGCCCTGGACCCTCTAGAAGGGTTAGGAGCGAATTCCTCAATTTAGGCTCAATTCAATCATCATTTCAAGTTGATTTTACCTCTTAGGAAAAAGACACTACTCCTCCTTCATCCATGCCAAGCTTGACTAGATTTTTGCAAAAAATAGAAGGATTTGAAAATTTTCGCCCTGGACCCTTTGGAAGGGTCAGGAGCGAATTCCCTCTTTTGGGCAAAATCTTTCATTTCTTCATGACTTCCAAACATACCTAAGGGCTTCATCTTGCTCATTCTTCCTTTCATGATGCCTTAGGCTCCTCAATTTGATCAAACAAGGCAATAAATGTCTCCTATAAAGATTTTCGCCCTGGACCCTCTGGAAGGATCAGGAGCGAAAATTAGGTTTTAAGCAAAATCCTTCATTCTTCAAAGTTGAAACTTCTTCAGGAGGCAAAAGGGAGTTGTTCTTGTTTCACTCATGCCCAAAACTTGACCTTTTTCATTGCAAGATGAGAGCTATTCAAAATTTCGCTCAGGACCCTCTGGAAGGGTCAGGAGCGAAAATTACCTTCCTTGTCCAAAATTCTTCATTTTGCATGCTTCCAAATCTTCAAATGTATCAAATGATGTCCAATCTTCATTCCAAGAGACCCTGCACATAAAAAATTAGCCAAAATTAGTGACAAAAAAGCTCAAATAAGATTTTCGCTCTGGACCCTCTGGAAGGGTTTGGAGCGAAATTTTCATTCCAGGCTAAACTGCTCAGTCTTTAAGTTTCAAACCATTTCACAAGGCAAGGTTAGATCATTTTCAAGGCCAGGAACCAGATTGCAAGTCAACTCAAAGCAAGAAATTGTATTTAGGATGAAATTCGCTCTGGACCCTTTGGAAGGGTCAGGAGCGAAAATCCTCTTTCAGGCATCATCTTGCTCTCCAAAATCGATCAAATCCCTCTCTAGGCAAGAACACATAAATTCATCTTCAAACATGTCAAAACTTAGCCAAAATTGTGAAGGAAATCCAGTTTACAAAGATTTTCGCTCTGGACCCTTTGGAAGGGTCAGGAGCGAAAATCAAGCTTTTAGCTTAATTCTTGACCTTTTAAACTCCAAATTTCCCTAAGAGGTAAGCAAAGGCCTTCATGCATCCCCATCAAAATCCTGCCTTTCATCAAGCGAAAATGAGAGTTTTTCAAAATTTCGCTCTGGACCCTTTGGAAGGGTCAGGAGTGAAAATTAGGTTTCCAGGCTAGATATTACCTTGATTCACTTCATTCTCCCTTTAACTTAACCAAATCAACTCCCTTTCTTCACTGACTATGCTTAGCTGACTCAGACTCAGAAACAAACAGGACCTTACCAAGAAAAACCTCTTTCAATCCTACCTGACATGAGACCTATTCACCCTGCCCCTGACCTAACCAACTTGACTCCCTTGAAAGCCATGTTTCATTCTGGCGATCTTGAAGTCTCAGGCAGATGACTAACAACCTCCTAAACTAGACTAGACTTAGCCTTGAAAGAAACCCTAAAACGAGCTTCTAAGGTTTAGCCCTAATCTAGCCAGCCCAGGCAGACCACTCACTGACTCAAAACCCAAAAAGTAGAGAGAAAACAAGCAAAGAGAAAACAAAACCCTAAGGCAAAAAGAGGGGGTCCCCATTATAATGGGGCGATGTGTGAAATGGTCACAACATGTCCCTGGCCATGATTTTTAGCGAAATTCTCTTTTCTAGTCACTTTGAGGTCAAGCAAAATGTTGCAAGCATGGGAGAGGGATCCAAGGATAAGAGTCCAAGTAAACAAAGTGAAAAGAATGGAATTGAATGAGGATAAACAAGCAAATCATGAAATTTGCCCCTGACCCTTCCAGAGGGTCCAGGGCGAAATTGTGCAAAACCTATCTTTTCCCTCAAATTTATGCCAAGTCTAGTGTGGGTCAAGATTAGAGGTGTCCTTAGGCATGTCCTTGAATTGTCAAGAGTCATCAAATATGAAGAAATGAGCTCAAAACAAGAAATTCGCTCCTGACCCTTCCAAAGGGTCCAAAGCGAAAAACACTAAAACCATCCTTTTCTCCAAATTATGTGCTAAGTCAGGCCTAGACTAGGGTGAGAGAAGCTATTTGGAATGCCTTGGAAAGATGTTTATCCACCAAAGATGCAAATTTTGAGCTAAAATTGGAATTTCGCTCCTGACCCTTCCAAAGGGTCCAGAGCGAAATTCTGGGATAGGTCCTGTCCCTGGCTAGTTTTTTGAGCGAGTTCTCCTTTTTGGGCCTTGTGAAGATCAAACCAATGTTGCCAAGCTGAGAAGTGGATTCAATATGAGGGAGTCCAGATGAAGTGAAGTGAAGAAAGTGAAATTTATTGAAGGAAAACAAGCAAAGAGAGAAATTCGCTCCTGACCCTTCCAAAGGGTCCAGGGTGAAATTCTCCAAATCAACCATTTTCCCCTTGAGTGAAGCTAAAGTATTGATACCTATGGCATGGTTGAGTCTGGAGTGAGACATTCTTGCCTTGTAGGGTGAATTGAGGTAAAGGAAGTGTAAAATAAAGCCTAAAGAAGGAATTTCGCTCTTGACCCTTCCAAAGGGTCCAGAGCGAAATTCTCATTATCACCTAATTTGCCCATGTGAGAAGCTAAAAGGATGGATCCCTAGACTTTGTTGGACTAAAACAAGCATATGCTCACCTTCCGAAGGATTTTGGAGTGAAAAATGGGGTAATTGAGGCCTAATCAAGAAAATCGCTCCTGACCCTTCCAAAGGGTCCAGGGCAAAATCCTTAGGGAAGCCTATTCTTCACCTTGTTTGGGCCAGGCAAAGTGCTGGTTGTGAGGTAATGTTGAAAAGACGTCTAAATTGGCCAGGAATGCAAATTTCGCTCCTGACCCTTCCAGAAGGGTCCAGGGCGAAATTCTTATAGGGCTCGTCTCTGGGAAGGATTTTGAGCAAACTTTATTTTGATGTCTTCTTGTTGATGATTTAAGGTAGAAAATGCTATGTTGAAATGAATTTGTTATATGTCCTTAATCATCTTTTGGTTTGTTTTGTAGATGAAAGAAGACCAGGCCAGGACATGGACGACCTTCTCCAGTCCAGCATCATCAAGGACGACCTCTTCTAGTCTAGCATCATCAAGAACGATCTTTTCCAGTCTAGCATCATCAAGGACGACCTTTTCCAGTCCAACATCATCAAGGACGACCTTCTCCAGTCCAGCATCATCAAGGACGACCTTTTCTAGTCCAGCATCATCAAGGACGACCTTCTCCAGTCCAGCATCATCAAGGACCACCTTCTCCAGTCCAGCATCATCGAGGACGACCACTTCCAGCCCAGCATCATCAAGGACGACCTTCTCTAGCCCAGCATCATCAAGGACGACCTTCTCCAGTCTAGCATCATCCATCCATCCATCCATCCTGCACATCAAAGACAAAGGAGATTAAAGCAAGGGTTCGTTGAAGAAGCAGACAGTTTCAGAAGAGTTAATTAAAGTTAGCTTCTCAGCATCATCAAATTGAATATCTACCAAGGTGCAAGTGTCAGACAAGGTGGCATCCCAATCATCACTCCTCCAGTCAGATTGGTCCATCTCAGCGGGTCCGGATTCAATGTACTTGACTCATCAAAGATGACACTAACTTCGATGTACCTACCTCGGTTATCCATTGGTCGAATATTCCAAAGAAGACATGTGTCCAAATAATGCAATTATTTCATTGGCTAGAATTGAGTTTGTTGTAACAAACCCTAATTAGGGTTTTCATTGTAAAATCTTGGCCATTGATCTCAAATTGATCTGAGCCATTGAATTGTATTGAGAGCGCTATATAAGCCCTAGCTCCTCATTTGTAAAGGCTAATAGTTAGTCAATAGTTGATAGTGGGTGAATAGTTAGCTAATAGTGAATAGTCAACTGATAGAATAGCAATTAGAGTAAATTAGGAAGACAAGGCAAGAAATTGTTGCCAGTGATTGTAAACAAACTCCATTTTCATTGAAGTTATGGTGAAGTGTGTTGTTTCGTTGCAATATGCATGGTCTCTTCTTGAATCTTCATTTTAGATGATAGATAATTAAATTGAATGAAAGTTGTTGAATGCACCTGTGTGGAATCCGTCTGATTCATACCACTAGCCTCTTACTGATTGTAAGTGTGCCCTGCGTAGTCAACTGACATAAAATGAGCTTAATCTTAAGTCGTTACATGTCTGTTGTTTGTGCATTATCTTGAATGGTGATCAGTGTCTGATGGTGTATGATTTGAACGTATTGGAAGCATCCCTTAGAAGATCTCATTGAGTTGGTATCAGATTGTTCAAGCCTGATGCTGAGACCCAGCCCAGTAGGACTCCACCTAGTCATTCATCCATCTTCTCATATACTAGGTAGTAGAGTAGACTTCCTGAACCCTGCATCTTTTACCATTTGTTTGTCTTCCAATTAGTAAATAGGACTTGTAAGTCCAGCAAATCAAACGTTCAGGTCATCGAGTGTAAGTCCCCTTGTGATTCCAGCAAATCACATCATACCATGAAGAGCTTATCCATGAGTAGAGATCCTACATACAAGAACCTTGGAGTTGCCTCGACTGATCCTTCAGTGAAATCTTCAGCAGTCGGGAAACTTTATTCAAGAGAGGATAAGGTACCCTTAGGTATTTTATTCTGTGTGTGCATGTGCATAAAAAACACATCAACATTACCATCATGATATCTTGTTGAATTCATTTGTTTAACAATTTCATTTTAATGTAGATTTATTGATCTTTGATTTAACAAAAGTTGGCATTTATTGGTGTTACTTTATTAAATCTGTGTAGATAGTTGTGCTTAATTGTGCTTGAATTGTCTATCTTGCTTTACCTGAAAATCTTGTTGGTCTTGATTGTTGAGTTTGGGACTTGTGTTTGGGGCAAAAACATAGTCTGATTGGTAATTTACATTTAATGCAAAACCTCCATTGAAATCTTGTATAATGTGCATACTTGTAAATTTGATGTTTTTAGGTTCTGTTAAATGTCAAAGAACTTCCCCTTATGATTTGAAGAACAATACACATTTCATTTTGTGTTGTTTGAAAGAGACAAATGAAAATGCTAGCAATACCTCTTTCATCAATTCCCCATTAAGAAAGATACCTC
Source organism: Cryptomeria japonica (assembly GCF_030272615.1). Classification (NCBI taxonomy): domain Eukaryota; kingdom Viridiplantae; phylum Streptophyta; class Pinopsida; order Cupressales; family Cupressaceae; genus Cryptomeria; species Cryptomeria japonica. The sequence continues at coordinate 45,971,494 of NC_081406.1, read as the reverse complement.
TTACATCCATCTGATGGACCTTCCAACTAAATTGTGCAAATAGATAAAATATCATCCTAATAGTTTTTATATTTTTTGGAGCGGCAGTTATGCCCTTATAATCAATGCCTATTGTTGGAGTTGTTTGATTGTTCCATTTTCTAGGGAGGTCCTTAGAGTTTTTCTATTGTAGTTTACTAAAACCTTCAACTGTTTGAGTTTTAGCCTCTTGTATATTGTTATTGTAGCTTTACTAATCTCACATTGACTAGTGTAGCCAATGTAATCACTTAGGTGCTACCAAAGAAACGGGACTCGAAGTCGGCTCGGACTCAGCAAGGCCGAATCGACTTGGGAGTCAAAACTCGGCTCAAACTTGGCAAAGTGAAAAACTCAAGAAATTTAGAGATTTTTAAAGATTTAAAGCTTGTTTCATGCACCCTTTATTAAATACACCTTAAAGACACAATAACATCATCAAATAGGAGCTAATTTGATTACATACACAAGTATACATCAATCACATAAGCATAAACGCAAATTGTAGCTGAAGGAAATAACAAACATAGATATATAAATATTGTCAAATGTATACAATCTTACAAAACTCATGGAATAAAAAATCCATGTCATCATATGATCAAATGAGATGCAAACTCTTCCTTTCCAACTCTTGATGCACCAAATGAAAGTATATGTTGTTATATGGAATTGGAGCCTAAATAGACTCTGGGTTTAAAATTTCCCTACTTTTATTGATGCAATTTCCCCCCTAATTTTATGACGGGGGTTTGGGGGCAGTGCCCCCAAGTTGGGGTCAACTCACCTTTCTCCTCCTATTTTGCCAAATGAAGGAAATGAAGTTCACTTTTAGGCTCAAAGCATAATATAAACAACAAAAAATCAATTCAAAACATATTAGAAGTTGTGTTTATTTTTAACTTAAAGTTACATGCCGTTAGCTGAGTTTGGGAGTCAGGACTTGCCAAACTCGGCGATTTTGGGCGATTTTTTGACCCAAACTCGTCCGAGTCCAAGTCTGAGCCCACTGGACTCGGCGAGCATGACTCGATTCAGTAATCGCCCAAACTCGGCGATTTTGGGCGATTCCTGTTTCTCTGGGTGCTACATTTAATGCCCTTGAGGGTCATGGTTTTACCAACCTCTTATCTTATTCACTGGTTTGTGCATGTGTTAATTTGTTTGCTTTCTTAAATCTACTTGGTCATGAGCATTTTATTAAATTGCGCAATGCTCTTACTAGTAAAATATCTTATCTATGTCCATAGTGGTGTCTAATGTAAAGGTAGAACCAAGATTTTGATGGCCTACAAGCCATTTTCATAGCCACGATCCTGTGTGTCCATTCAGCTACTACAACTGCTAGGTCTGCCATTATAGAAGAATTTGAATTGTGCCATTTTAAATTAATTGAATGAAGCAGATCTAGTGTCATAGAAGTTATTGTAGATGCATTTTTAATTAATTAGTTGTTCTATGATGCAAGATGCCATCAATGCAATAGGTCGATCTGAATTGCAAAAGGTGTTACAGATTTGTGTAGGTTTTTTGAGTGCTTATTTTCCCTTTTTATATATGTACAAGTTTCTGTTTCATTTGGTGGGTTGCTTATTGCTGTTTCCAGTCAACTTCTATGACTGTTAGGTATTTTTTAGGGTTGCAATGTCTTAGAACTTCTATGACCCTCTATGGTTGTTTTGCACTTTGTTCAGCTTACTAAATAGATTCTTCTTATGTGATGCAGATAACTGGGGAGCTCCTGTGATGCTAGATGCACCAGTATCTGGGGGGGTCCTTGGTGCAGAGGCCAGGACACTTACATTTATGGTATGTTTCTTTTGTTTGAATGTTGATTGAGTAAATCTGATGTAAATAAATTGAGTAACATAGAAAAAAAAGAATTTTGTTCTCATAATTTATAAATCAAGGGGAGACTCATCTTTGCAGTCATGTTGAAACTTAAGAGTAAATGAGACCATAGATGTACATAAAAGGGAAACTTTGATACAATTGAATCAAAACACATGAGTTAATATTGCACTAATCTTTCTATATGGTTATGGTCATAGTGGGTGCATACCTGCTGTAAGCAGCACTGTGGTGATTGAATACTCTCCAGAAGCTAGTTTTCTCTTTCATATTTTATGGTTGGCTTTTGACATGGATGGACGTGTCTTACTTCATCAAGAAAATTTTCTCTTTATAGATATCAGATGGCCCTCCGTTTGACATTGTAGTTTTTCATAGGCATGCCTACATTGACATCTAGTTTCTTACCATGGAAAGGCACAGTTAGACTATTACAGCGTTTTATTGAACCTTGGAAATCTTAAATTTGCTTCCTGAATTTGGATTGCACCTTTTTCTTATAATGGGTAATTTCCAGGTAGGAGGTCCACATCATGCTTTTCTTGCAGCACAACCATTGCTGAATGCCATGGGAAAACAAAGTATTTACTGTGGAAAATCTGGAAATGGTGCTGTATGTATTCTTCATGTCTCAATTTCTTCGTCATAGCTGTGTGTTTTTAAGAATTGGGTATTTTGTTTTAAAATTTTTGTATGAAAATATTGTTTTTGCAGTTTTGGATGCATAATTGAAACTCAATGTGCATAATAATCAAAATTGGATGAAGCGGAAATACCTCTCAAGTAAAAATGCTATCTTTTTTAATATTAGGATTAAAGCCTAATAGTATATTGGATGGTCACAGATAGCACTTTCCAGTATTAGCCAATGCTTGTATGCATGTTATCCATGCAAAACAAAAAAAATGCCTGTTCTGTTAAAGATAACAGAGATTGCTTGCTGCAGCTTTAGTGCTTTTAAAGTTTTAAGTAGGCCTTAATGTACTTTTTTCTTTGCTTTGTAGTAATACTAATATCCGATCATTTGCTCTCTGAGTTTCACTCATGTTCTATGGATTAGATGGTATAAGATATTTTTTAATAATTATTCTTAATTCTTCATGAATAGATTGAATAGACAATTTTCTATGTTGTACCATGTACAGGAATTTTCCAAAAAGAACACCTTAAGAATTCTTATCTTTTTGCTTCTTTTGAGCATACTTTAGAACTGCTAGTATATTTTCCTTTTTTAAATGTGTTTATTATTTTCTATTTTTGATTTGTAAACCCCCCATTGTGGGGTGTCCTTAAGTTTAGTCCTAGATGCCAGGACCAAGGTTATCTTTTTTGTCAAATTCATCTTGGATTTATGCTGGTCTTGCCTATTGGGGTATGCCACACACCTACATTGATGTGGTAATTTTTAAACAATTTTGGGAATATGGTAGCCCCAAAGTTTTACCACTTTAGCTCATCCCTTTTGACAAACATTTAAAGCATGCTACTTCTTTTAACTTCCAAGTTTATTGCCTTGTCACATTCAGAAAATAATTTGCATTTTGTGTATTCTTGTATAGCATTGTTGCATTTCAGACAACTTTATTAATCAAACAATCTTATTTTTTTTATTTAAGCTTTTTTTTTTGGAATATCCCTTGCTGTTGTAGGGCTAAAAAATGCAAGGAATATTGTCAAACAATTGGCTGTCACCCTGCTGTTCTAACTCTCAGTCTGTATAACCTGCGTGTTATGCGGTTTCTAGACTGCTGTATAACTTGTGTGTTATGCTGTTTTGACTGTCACAAAGTTTCAGACTTGTTTTGGAAGCATTAACCACAAAGTTTCATCAAATGTGACTTGCAAACAACTACTAAACAACAGCATAAACCTCTAGGACAATTGTGCAACTTGTTTTTTTGTGTTTTTCAATGCAATTACTTAAATTTGAATTCAAAATCACACACCTACAGCTGACTGGAATTTTATCAAACAGTTGGCATGAAACCATAAGACAATGTGCAAATGATATGGAACCTTATCACTCCTTTATTAATGAGACAATTGGTTCATAGCAATGGCCAAACTAATGCCAAAACACTTAGCAACTTAACAATGATTTTTTTCAGAATGTCTGAAGACACATGGCAGCCATTGATGTATGCATACAACTGAAAATTACAAGGAAATATTGATGCCAAATGAACCTGGTATAAATCGCCCTAGCCTGAGATTGAAGAAGCAAGCAATATCTTGGTTTTTGGAGCCTCCCTTGAGCCAAATCGACCTATTCTTCAAATCGCCACTGCTGCTGATTGAATGGCTGATAATAATTAATTTCCAGCACTAAGGTCTCCTTCTAATCACTGAATATTATCACTGATCTTCTCCAACAACAGCACTATCATCATATGATGGATTCGATGCTTGAGTGAGGTGATATCAGCAAAATCATAGGAATGTGAGAGGAAGTTCGAATTGCTTCAGAACTGATTATACACCTGTAACTTCCTTAATTCACCTTCAAATGCCTCAAGGATGACTCACCTAATGTCCACAATAAAAATCGATGCAATTAGGAGACACAATGAAGATGGCTGACTACACCACAAATCGTCTATCATGAAGATGCACAAAAAACTCAATGAGCACAATGTGAAGGACTGAAATTATCCTCCACTCTCAGCTTCAACCCCTCGGAGGATCTCTCACCACCTCAGTTATGCAAATCATAGGGAGGTTTCGTTCCCAATGACTAAGTATTCAGAAACCCTTGGCTCCACAAGTCTACACAAGAGAAGAGGTCAAATAACCAACAATGCACCAATCCTCTCTATTTATTCTTTTCCTCCAACCGATTTGTCTCCTTCTAGAAGATTCTCCTCTCATAATATTTAATTACACTTTATTATTATTATTACTCATTATTAATTTAATTGCACTTTTAAATATTATTACATTATAATTAAAGTGCACACGTGACATCATACGTGTAATCTCCTTATCTCACCATAGAATCCTGTAGACATGAATGTGAAGCCATAAGCTGCTGCCAAAACGACCCCCGTATCAATTTCCTTGGCCTACGACAGTCAAATGATAGGCCAACCTCGTGAATGTCTGCGAACTAAGGAGAAGGGGACATTGCATTTTTTTTTTGAAGTGGACATTTTTAATGTGCAACGGCAAACTCATTCTCCACCTCTTTCATAAATTTTGCTATATTTCTAGTTAGAATGATGTATTTGAATGTTTTTTGCACTTTTTTAACTAATTTGTTTTTCTGTAGAATCTGCTGGACAGTGTAAGAATTCATTTTATTGTTGTGATATCTAAGAGAGGGAAAACATTCAGCATTCATCATCTGAGTTGATTGTCATCCTTAAATTTTTTTCAAGCTCTGATACTTTTATAGTATTAACATGGCCCTTTACTCCAGGCAGCAAAGATCTGCAATAATCTAGCCATGGCAATCAGTATGGCTGGTATATCTGAAGCTCTTGCCCTTGGGCAACATCTTGGCATTAGTGCATCAATCCTAACTAAAATATTTAATTCTTCAAGTGCTCGTTGTTGGAGCAGGTATGTTATCTAATTTGATACCTTTATTGAGTTTTATGATCATATATTATTTCTGTCACAATTAGAGTGATTTTGGGGCTCAACCTCATTTCAGCTGAGACCATCTTATGGCTGTATGTGATAAGTTATGGCTGGTTCCTTTTAATTCTTTAGTTTGTATTTCTTTCACTAAAGGATGTTAGAACTAAGAAGAATGACAGATCAGAGTTTGAGAGAATTGAATGGCACACACTTCAATGTGCATATGTTTGTATTTATTATTGTATGGAAAAGTGTAAGAACCCTTGTAGGGTGTTAGTCCAAATCCACATAAAATTTTGTGATCTCTCAAACTCTAGCTCTTTCTGATCACTTAATTCCCAATGTGGGCAAGGTGAGCATTTGGAGATTAGAATGAGGACAATGGAATTACATTGAAAGATATTGGTAGCTAGCCGACTGAATTATAATATGGGCAAAGTCATAAAATCAATCAAGCCAAAATGGTTGATAGTGAAATATAAATTTTTGATCAAGCCAAACTTCCTGAATGTAAGTGGAATTGTATCAATGCCAAGGTGGTAAAATAATTCACATGTTTTCAATATACACCGAGACACATAGTGAACTCAAAATAAAGATAGAATCCAGCAGATAAACTAACCAAGATCTTTTAAAATAAATGTAGGATTCAGCAGTGAACCGTCTAGGATTTTGGGAAATTCAAATACTAGTGGTATACCGTCTGATTTCTAGTATTTGAATAAATGAGAATTGAGATTTGCATAAAATATTATCTCTAATCCGCAACAATAAATTTGAAGCATGATTATTTCATTTAGCTTAAATTGCATCTGAAAATGCAATGCCTCAAATATGGAAAATATAAGTGTCACCATACCATGGAAACTGGTAGAAACTGATGCTGAAAGTGAATTGTTTCTGATATGAAAATTGCTGATTTATGTTGAAGTGTGACTGTTCTGAAACTTTCAAGATAGATAAGTATGGCTCAGACTAGTGATTTGAGTCATAGGAAATATTCAAATCCCTGTTGTTTCAACACTATTGCTACGCTGACTGATACAAAGTGGGTGATACGGGAGAATAAGGGCTGTGATCCAATCTATATAGATTGCAATGGCTAAACATACCAGAAACTCCCTTCTAAAATGTCATGACCTGTGGAAAACCACCCAATACTACAAACAATCTGTAAAATACAATCAGAAATAGCGTGACAACCAGTAACTGTCATCAACAAATGTTAAATATGCAGTGCTCAACTCGGGGATAGCCATGTCCAAGTCAAAATGTACAACTTGCAGTCATAACCTTACAGAAGACTTATCAGCGCTCAGAATAGATTTGTTGACCTACAAACATTTGTTATTAATAGTTACAATCTTTCCTTTCAATTAATATGATTTGTATACTTAGTATGACCTACATATACAAATATAGTAATAGAAATACTCAAAAGAAAGCCAAATATATTACATACATACATTACATAAACTCAGGCACCAATCAACAAACAAATATATGCAGAGGTATGATCTTGTTTGAATATTGTGGCCATATTTTGGATTCGTAAATATTTAGCTCTGACCCTCAAAGGGTGTGAATTGCCATAACTGTGCTATTGTGCTAACAACTTATCAAAAAGGTCAGTGAAAATAACCATAATATCATTATATTATTCACTACAAACTATTCAGTTGATCGGACAGCTAGTTGTATTTGGAGACAAGACATTGAGATTGAAACTCCCAAATTCTATTGTGGAATATGCAAGGCCTGCAATCATTTTGGTGATAACTATCATTGGTTCCCCTTGCGTGTTTGCAAAAATGTGGAGGCCAAAAGCATTGGTGTCTAATGCAGATGTCAACAACTTGCCTCAGAACAAAATTGAGGACAAAGTTGCCCCCTCACCACCCAAGGAGCTTTGGATAACACTGCCCTGAGTTCATCCTGCTCTGATCAAAACTGTGAAAGAAGAGCTTCGGTTGGCTGAATCACAATTGGAACCGGAACTTGATAATGTTCCCAATGATGATGAAGATCAACCCTCAGAAAATGAGTTTGCGGAAGTTGCTATTGACATTAGTGACCCTAGAAACATGAGCCAATCTGCTGTAAAAATATTGAATTATGGACTACTCAATGCCAAAACTGGGTGAAAATCAAACAAACAAAAAAGGGAGGAAGATGCCCTCTTCTTCTTCCTCGAGCAGACCTTAGTTTATCCTATAAGCTGAGTTTTAGGGGAGGAAACCCCTCCCTTGGAGGACAATGAAGATCCTCACATGGAACATTAGAATGCCCCTAAAAAGAGGTGCATGATCAAGTACTAGTTAGATTGTCAATTGATCAATTTAGTATATCTGCAAGAATCAAAGATAAATTCAAAGGATTCTGATATGTTCATAAAGCACTACAAAGGCTAGTCTGGATGCTTTGTTGATGTTGTTGGTGCCTCTAGAGAAATTGGGTTTATGTGGATGTCTAGCAATATCAACGTTGATCAACAATTGGCTAGACCCAATTGATTGATGGCTAAGATATGGAGTTTAATTTTGAATCTTGAATTTTAATCTTCAATGTATATGGCCCAATCAAATAAAACACTTTGGATAGAACTAAGTCTCAAATTTCAAAATGCCTCTTACAAGTTCATTGTCGGTGGGGATTTCAATGCTATCCTTGATCTCAGTGAAAAGGCTGGTGGTATCGGTAGAGTGGCCTAAACACAAAAAGATTTTTTATCTGTTGTGAATGAGGCTGGATTAATTAATATTGCCTCAACCAATGGGATTTTCATTTGGAATAATAGACGATGTAACTTTACTCACGTCGCTGATAGATTAGACTGTTTCCTTCTTTTTGAAGGCTATCTTGAGTGGCCTCTTCTTTTGGTCACCCAAATCAAGTCTATTTCGATTTCTGACAACTTTCTTGTGGACCTTCATATTATGGAGAATCATTCCTCACCGAAATGCCATTTCTATTTTGGAAAAAAGTGGCTTAGGCAACAAGATCTGAAATACTTAATGCAGCAGCAGTGGGGTGATTCTAAAAGCATCAATGGAACTAAGATGTTCATTTTTTGCAAGAGACTGTAAATGCTCAAGGAGAACTTGAAATTTTGGAATAAGGAATCCTTTTAGAACATCTTCCAGGGAAAATAGAGGATTGAAGACAATCTAGAAGACCTAAGTGACAAGCTAATTCAGGATGGTATGACACAGGTCGAATATGCAAAAGACAAAGAGCTTATGGTTGAGTACAATGAGATCATGGCGAGAGAATAATGTTATTGGTGTTCTAAGTCTTGAGAAGTTTGGCTATTTGAAGGAGATCTCAATACCAAATTCTTTCACAATACTGCGAAGATGAGAAGGAAAACATGATCACACTAGTCCAACTTGCGGATGGCAACATGACCACTAACATCACAGACATTCAATGGGCGAGAGTCCCTTTCTTTGATGATTTTTCGGGGGTTGTGAGGCCTTTGAAACTATCCACAATGGATTCTTGGGGAGCATTTCGCATCTAGTTTCAAAGGCTAAGAATGATTTTTTGGACTTCCTAGTTTCTTTAAAGGAAGTCAGGCCGCCACCTTTTAGCTTCACCTTGCTAAGGCATTGGGCCTCGATGGGTTCCTTGCCCTAGTCTTTCAGTCTTGCTAGAATTTCATCGGGTTGGATATCTAGGCAACTATAGAGGACTCTAGAAAGAAGTCAAAGATTCTTAGTGACATTAACAACACCAACATTGTTCTGATACCTAAAAATTGGATTATTCCTTTGTCGACTTCAAACCCATCTTTCTGTGCAACACCATTTATTAATTTATTTCCAAAGTCATGGCAAATGGATTGAAGCTAATTCTTCCTAAGCTTACCTCCCAAGAGCAAAGTGGGTTTGTTCCAGAAAGGAATATAGCACATATGGTATCATTATTGACCATGAGGTGCTCCATTCAATAAGGAAACATAATCTCAAGTGAATGATCTTGAAACTTGACATTATTAAAGCCTATGATAGAGTTAGATGGAGATTCCTACTTAAACTTATGGAGAAACTCGGGCTCAGGAAAAAGTGGTTGAATTTGGTTTATGAATTTATTTCCACTCCAAGATACCTAGTTGTCATCAGTGGTGTTCCTTCCGACTTTTTGTCGGGGCCAAGGGACTTAGGCAAGGGGATCTCTTGTCCCCTTTCCTCTTTGAGCTCATGGTGGACACTTTTAGCAAAAAAATATCTTCCAGGACGACATTAGTGTTGTGGTGGGGTATCAATGTTGTAGAATTTCCTGACCTTTATGTTGGCATATGCACACTCCAATGAGACATTGTATGTGATTGAAGGTTTTGTCATTGATGGCAACCTTACAATCCTATGGCACCAGCAAGGCATTACACCGGCAAGATAGTTCACCGGCATCAACAGATCACACTCTACACCGGCACTCAGACCACTAACATCGGCACAGAGAAAGAAAGCATACTGGCATAGAGGCCGACATGATTTTTGTTATATTATATTTTGTTTATTATTGTAAAACCTTGTAAGCCGACTTGGCAAGTTGTAAAATGACTCTTATATATAAAAGAGATCATTGTAGACATTAAGTAAGTAAGGGATGTAAGCGAAAAAGGAAGATATTAGGCAGACCTATTATGCGAAATATAGGTTAAAGGTTTTATGTAAAGAACAGAGCAGAAACCGGTACTGGATCAGGCATTATAGATGCTATTGTAAAGCAGTACAAGATATTGGATTTGTATAATCCACATTGTAAGTTAGTGAGACTTCCCATTGAGCAGTGAGCTCTAGGCCATTGGCCTTCCTGCATGTGCATGCCCCTCTTGTAAGTAATATTCTCTTATTGGCCAGTAAGTGGATATTGTGGGTCACAAATCCCACCGAGGTTTTTCCCACATCGGGTTTCCTCGTTAAATCCTTGTGTTATGGTGTGCTTTTCATGTGGATGCTTTTAATTTTGTTTATTGCATTATTTCTTGCATACCGGTACACTGTTATAATATGTACTGCATGTTTTAAGTTGAGAAATTCTAATTACCGGTTAGATACTGATTCACCCCCCCCCTCTCAGTATCTGTGGGATTCCTAACAATTGGTATCAAAGCTTGGTCCTTTATTTTGAGAAGCCTAACAGCTTGAGGAAGATCTTGACACCGGTAAAGATGGAAAATCTGATGAAGCAACATGAAGCAGCTCTCTCAGACTATGATACAGAAAAATTGAAAAATATCAAACTAGAAGATGATCTAAAAGCAGTTCAGGACATCATTCAAGCACTTAAAGAGAATCTTACTATTGCAAGAAACAAGAGAAGAGAACTTTGTGAAAAGATGCAAAATGAGAATGATGAAAATGAATCACTTAATGATATGTTAAGTAAACTGAAACTGGAGAACATAACTACAAAGAATGAGATGCAGGATATGACTCTGAGATTTTGTAAAGAGATTGAAGATAGGAAGAAGAATGAAGAAGAATTGACCAGAAGACTAAGTGATGCATCAAATGAGAACACAAGACTTAGCTATGAAAATGATTTATTAAAGACAGGTCTGATGCACACTCAAAATGACTCCAATGAACTGATGAGACAGATAGAAGTCTTAGAAAGAGAACTAGAAACTACAAATCAACATAAAGAAAAATTCAAGAAAAGCTCAGAGGAACTTGGTAACCTGCTGAAGAATCAAAAACCTAAAGGTGACACTTCTGGAATTGGCTTTGAAGTTGGTGAAAGCTCCAGTACTGCAAACACACAGGATCACAGCAAACCTGTAAGACAACCTAATGCTTATAAATTCAATGGAAAATGCTTTAACTGTAATAAGTATGGTCATAGAGAAAATGAATGTAGATCTAGAAATTATCAGAGTATCAACACACCCACCGGTCAATGTTCAAAATGCAACAAAGTTGGTCACAACTCTGAAAATTGCAGAATGAATGTGAGATGTTATGTTTGTAGAAGATTTGGACATTTATCTAATCAATGCAGAACACAAACCGGCATAGGTTATGGGAAAGCTATTCAAAAGAATAATGTGACTTGTTATGCATGTAACAAGATTGGGCATATTGCAAAATTCTGTAGAAGTAAAGGATCACCGGCAGACAACAAAAGTTCTAGCTTGAAAGGTAAAGAAAAGGTTGAAGAGGTTAAACATGAATTCTCAAAACAATGGATTAGAAAAGCTGATCTAAATGTTGGGAATACTCCTCTACTAGTAGAACCAATCAATGCTTCACCGGCAGGACAGATTGATGCTTCATCGGCAAGACAGAGTAGTGCTCCACCGGCAGGAAGTTCTTCATCAAATTGAAGAAAGTTTCCTTGAGGGTTTGGCAATCTAATGACACATGTGCTATTATTCCCTCGGTTAGAGATGAGAAGTTGGAAATTACTTCATTACCGGCAGACAATGTTAAGTGAATACTTAACCGACATACATTAAATGTGGTAGATGGCAAATAAACACTATAAATTTGTGGTTTTGGCTCCATTTCATTTCACCGTGATTTCAAACATTCGTAGAGCGCGAAACTTGCAGAGCTAAGGAATTTCAAGCAAAGAGGCGAAGCACTTCAAGCAATCAATCCATCCAAGACAGAAAAAGGTATTTATCATCATGGCATCCACCTCTGCACTTGAATATATAGCAAACCCTACTGTAGTCGAGGTCATAAAATGCCCTAGGCCCGTATTTCAACTAGTTCCCGAAGTAGCAAAGAAAGATGACAATATAGGTGCTTTCTCACAAATACCAAAAGGAGTTGTTTATGATGAAGACCCCAAAATTTACATTCACTGCAACATAGAGAAATTGGGAGATGAAGAGATCAAAACTATGTATAAAACTGTCATATGTGATAATTCCAGAAATGTGAAACCGGAACATAAAATCATTGAAACCTTAGGATTTACTGAAATTCTCTGCATTCCTGAATTTCCCAAGGATGTGATTAGGATAGTCTTAAGCAGGGTACATGGTGAATTTTTCTGGTTAGATGCAATTCACAAAATCACCAAGGAAGCTGTGAAAGCTGTCACAGGGTTACCGACCACCGGTAAAAGGCTAGACAAAACTAAGAAGGTCTCCAATGACCTAGTTACTAAGCTAACTGGTGCTACATCTGATAAAAGGTCCTTAAGAGTCAATGATGTAACCGACACCAATGTAAGGTTTATCAGCATGATATTAGGTTATAAAGCAACTCATGCAAATAGACTCAATTTAGTTTCAAGTTTATGCATTAAGAGTGCTTATGACACGATCACAGATAATGTAAAGATTGATATATGTGAGTGGTTGAAGGATGAGTTAATTGACAACCTATTCAAGATTAAGAAGGATAAGAAAGGAACTTTTAGGTTTGGAAATCTGCTAGTATGTTTGATGCTACATATAACCAAACAAGTTCCCGGTATAGGCTACAAAGAACTTAGATTTGATATACTGGTAGGTAAACAACTAACAGAACTATTCAACAATATGGGAGAAGATAAGGAAAACAATATCCATGATTTCTTTCAAGCACTTAAGGCCAAAAAGAAGAAGAGAATCAGATTATCACAAAAGATTGTTGACAAGTACAAGGATGAAATATGTTTTGTAATAAAAAAGGATGAAATCTGGATGGAAGCAGTCATCCCTAGAACAATCTGGGTAACAGAGATGGGCTATGAGACAGATGATCATATAATTGAGACTTATGCTAAAGCACTTCTGGAAGCTCCAAACGAACCAAATGAAGAAGTATTTGGTAGTGCTGAGACTATAGAAAAACAAATACAATCTAAGAAAAGAGTGAAAAAGGTTGAGGCAGTTATGAGAAGAAGCTCTAGATAGGCAAAGGCTATTAAAGAAGTTGTGTTAAAGCAAACCGGTATCACTGAGGATGAGCTAGAAACTCTACAGCCTGAGATTCATCTATCACCGGTAGGCACTTCTTCGGAAGGTGACATGCCTGCAACTTTCAAAAGAGCTGCAAGGAAAAGAGATCCCTCACCGACAACCACACCCTCACCTAGGAGGACAAGACAGAAACAACAAGCAGTGAGATCTCCGGTTAAGAAGACTACACCAAAGAAGAAACTGACACCCAAGAAGAAGAAGAGAACAAAACAAAACTTGGCTCCTCTTGACATACTATTGAATTAAATTACAGAGGAAGGGAAACTGAAGAATATAGAGAAATTGTATGACACTCTGACTGCAGATGAAAAAGAACAAGTAGAAAACAGTGTTATATTGCATATGGACATGTATAAGAAATTTTTGATGGAAGTTGTAGATGAAGTACCAGATGAACTATTCAAAAGACTGGAAGCAAGGAGACAAGCAGTAATAGAACTTGACAAGAAAATCAAGATAGAAAAGCTACTTGCTGTGTACTCAGTGAACTCACCTAAAGAAATTGATGATTTAATTGCTGAAGCCAACCAGTCAGTATTCTCTACTACACACCGGCACATTGCATTAATGGTTGGAAGAGTCAATGAGGTGACTGAAGAAACAGAAAATGGATGGGATATATTCCTAGTTGAAAAAGAAAAACAGGAAAAATACAGGAACCCCAAACCCATAAAGGTATATCAGAAAGAAAGAGACAAAGGAAAAGGAAAGGTTGGTGGACCTCTGAGTATTAAAGTAAAAGACAACTTACCCCCACCTTCTTTTACATCACCGGTAACAACAACTACAGAAGATCAACCGACAGTTGAAAGTATGGATGTAGAGGATGTCAATCCTAATCCTGAAGTCTTATACACAGTAGATGTTGATACACAAAAAATCAACATTGTGGTAGACAAAGATACAACTGGTAAGACTGAAATGGCTAGTGAGCCATCGGTAGCTGAGCAAACTGATAAAACACAAGAGAAATCGGCAGATGACAAAGAACAACTGGCAGAAGCTCAGATTGAGACAGTGCAACAAGAGAGCAACAGCAATAGGAACAGGCTCCTAAATAGAAACAGGAACAGGTTCATGAGGAAACAATGCCACCGACAACTGGAGAAGTACACAAACCATTGCTTAAAGAAATGCAAACACAAACCGACCTACCAGAGGTCACAACAAGTTTGGTTACTTCTTCCACCGGCGGAATTCTGAATGGTGGTTCCTCCTCAGCAGGCCACAAACCAACAAATGTAATTGAAGTACTTTTGGATTCAATCAAAAGGATAACAGATTGTAGTTCACATGCTTATAAAGCTATAGATGACACAATCCCAATTTTGAAGGTAATTGCTCCTAACTGTAATATAGACAATAAAGATTCTTTAGGACAACTTGATACTTTGTGTAAATACATCACAGAGAACATTGAGAAAATAAAGGAAGAGACATTGAAGGACAAGGTAGAAATTGAAAAGCAAAAATTCTTTGAAGATCAAATAAAGAAGTGTACTAGGGAATTTGACACACTTCTACCGGAACTGTGTAACTTATTAAAGGAATACAAAACTCTGTACAAAGACACCTGCAAGACAAACTTTTTGACAGTAGACATAGATAAGAAAATAAGCAAGGTACAGGATGAAATCAATAAACTTGCTGATAATTTTGTTAACTCACCTGATACATTATCAGTTTTTGAGCAAAGGATAACAAATTTTGAGGAAGAGTTATTTAAATTAGAAAGAGAAAAGGAAAGAATAGTGAATAAGGCAAAACATTTGAGATTAAAACTAAGTCCAAGATTGGACTATCTAGCATCATTGCAGAAGGAAATATCTGAGGCACTGATATAGGGACAGAAAACACCGGCAGAGCATTTGCAACACCTCACCGGTACAGTTAAAAGAACAGAGACAGCAATAAGAGACAGTAAAAAGTTTATGGAGAGTATAAACTTGATTTTGGCGGATCTATTTCAAATTGTAACTACCCAGTTACAAGGTTGAAACTACAAACTCTACTGACATCTTGACAACCTTTGTCATTGATGCCAAAGGGGGAGTAGTGGTATGAGAAAATTCAATATCACAGGAATCATATGCTCAGGAGGAGCACACATTTTTGGACTTCACATTTTTGGATACACTTTTGAAATTTCTCATGAGTGTTGCCATCAATGCCAAAGGGGGAGATTGTTGGCATATGCACACTCCAATGAGACATTGTATGTGATTGAAGGTTTTGTCATTGATGGCAACCTTACAATCCTATGGCATCGACAAGATAGTTCACCGGCATCAACAGATCTCACTCTACACCGACACTCAGACCACCGACATCGGCACAGAGAAAGAAAGCATACCGACACAGAGGCCGACAGGATTTTTGTTATATTATATTTTGTTTATTATTGTAAAACTTTGTAAGCCGACTTGGCAAGTTGTAAAATGACTCATATATAAAAGAGATCGTTGTAGACATTAAGTAAGGGATGTAAGCGAAAAAGGAAGATATTAGGCAGACCTATTATGCGAAATATAGGTTAAAGGTTTTATGTAAAGAACAGAGCAGAAACCGGTACTGGATCAGGCATTATAGATGCTATTGTAAAGCAGTACAAGATATTGGATTTGTATAATCCACATTGTAAGTCAGTGAGACTTCCCATTGAGCAGTGAGCTCTAGGCAATTGGCCTTCCTGCATGTCCAGGCCCCTCTTGTAAGTAATATTCTCTTATTGGCCAGTAAGTGGATATTGTGGGTCACAAATCCCACCGAGGTTTTTCCCACACCGGGTTTCCTCGTTCAATCCTTGTGTTATGGTGTGCTTTTCATGTGGATGCTTTTAATTTTGTTTATTGCATTATTTCTTGCATACTCGTACACTGTTATAATATGTGCTGCATGTTTTAAGTTGAGAAATTCTAATTACCGGTTAGATACTGATTCACCCCCCCCTCTCAGTATCTGTGGGATTCTTAACACTTTACGCATCAACTCTTCTCTGATCATACAATTCTCTATGGCTGTTTGATAATTTGTGAGGCTAAGGAAATGAACAATATTTTGATTGAATATAGGTGCACGTCAGGACAGGTGATCAACAAAGATAAATCTAGGATTTTCTTCTTCAATACCTTGAGGTCGACACAACGTAGAATCACTCTATTGCTTGATTTTTGCATTGACAAAATGTCTTCAACTTATTTGGGTATTCGAATGTTAAATGGTGCACTCAAGAACAATTTGTGGAGCAACACAGTTGGGAAGTGTTTGAAGAAGTTGGATTGTTGGAAGGGTAGGTGGCTTTCCCTAGCTCGTAGAATCACAATGCTCAAAGAGGTCATTGTAGCTATTTAGATCTACATGTTGTCATGTATTGAGTTGCCATATGGAACTGCTTAGAAGCTAACTTTGTAGGGGGAATTTATTTGGGAGGGTTCCAACGATAGGAAGCACATCCTGCTTTTAGCATAGGATACAGTTAAAAAAGTAAACAAGGTGGGGGGAGAATGCATTCATGACATCCAATCTTAGAACATTGTTCTTAGGGCTAAGATTGTTAATGTTTGCATACGCTGCAGGAGATTTTATTTTTCCTGTGATGGTTGAGTATCTATATTGTTCGACATTTTGAGTTTTGCGTTTGATTCTTTGGGTTTCTTCATAGTTGGAAAGGTAACGACTTCCTTGATAACCGTCACCCACCTGTGTGTATGACTTGACCTAGCTTCGTGGGAGCCTCGTGTGTGCTGGCAACGGTTTCATTTTACATCTATCACTGTTCATATTTCATGTATGGAAGTCCCTGAATGTTGTCACCAACTTTGATTTAGCTGGCAACTCATTTCTTTTCTTTTTTTGGACTTCATCAGCTCATGATGTATGTCGGTGTGTAACTGACACCGTCCTTATTGACTTGTCTTTTGCCTTCTTCTTGAAGAGTCTATCGGTTATTGAAGCAGGTTATTTATTCATGTGCCGTGGGTCATTTAGAGCAGGATTGACATTCTTTGAAGGGTCTGTTGCTGTGACTTTGCATATGCTCTTATTTTCTAGAGTTGATCATTTGCATTCAGCTGTGAACATTTGAGTGCACAAATTCGTTCTATTGCATCTTCTTCTACATTATTTTGTAAGCAGATTTCTTATAGTCAACTTCTATTTGAGCATTATCAATCATTGTTAAAATGATTGCCTTCTAAGTAAGAGAGATATGTACTTATTTTGAGACTTCAATAAAATCTATCTTTTGGTGTGGTTGGGTTTTTCACCCTTAGGTGGAGGGTTTTCCCAGGATAATTTGTTGTGTTCTTGCTCTCTTAAGCTTTCTTAGGTTTTATTATTTGTGCTTTAGCATTCTGGTTCGATTTTTAACATGGTATCAGAGCAAGTTTGAGGTCGTCTCCCTCACAGGAGGTCTCAGGATTCCGGGAGGGTTGCTTGTTTATTGTTTGGTGTTATTCAAACTATGTTTTTTTAAAGACTACACCTTTCTCTAAGCTGCAACTGATCTGGGTATCACATCGTGTGAGGTCCACTTTATTGTTTTGGAAGGACAAGATCTCGACTTCTCTGTGCTGTTGCTCTTATCTCGCATTGCATCCTATCAACTTGTATTTGTTGTGATCATTTATCACATTGTTGTCATTGCTATAATCTGCAATCTTTGTTTTGTTCAAAGGAGAGAACACTCAATATGTGGTGTATTTGAGCAGACCCTAATGCATACCAAAAGATTCCTGATATAAAGAACAGTGCTAGATGAGTCTTATGAGAAGATTAGACTCAGCTAAAAGACTAACTCAATGGGAATTGGCAATAAAGAGATAAGTTTCTTCTATGTTTGAATGATGTTCATGAATTTTCATGACATTGGAATAGTGAATCATTATTTCTATTTGTGTTTGTTATTATAGGTGGAGGCTACACATATTCTAGGTGCATAGCATGTGTTTGTGAACTTTCAACTGAATGCTATATCTAAACATCATTTGAGCTATCATTATGTTTCATATTGCTAGAGGTGTTGGTCACTCTATTGAGGGGAGATTTGAAATTTGGGTATGCTCCAACATACCTCTTGATTGCTACAACACTGAAAATATTAAAATTGAGACAAGAGGGCTGTCTTAGTGAGAGGGAGCAGACTGCAAGGAGATTTTTGTTCTAATCTCAGGATGGTTATATTCCAAGGATCATGGTCTTTTTAGCTTCAGAGGGAGCTTGACTTTTTAGCTTCAGAGGGAACCCAACATTTCAGCTTTAGAAGGAGCCTAACATCCAGCTTCAGAAGGAGCCTGTTATTTCATTAGAGGCAACCTTAGACGAGGAGGTCAAAAGGTTGATATCAGGTTCAGAGGGAGCCACGTCCTCATGAAGATTTGGTTAAAACATTTTTTCTCTGTGATGGAGAAATTTGCGGTGAAAGCCCTTGTAATGAGTTCTTCTCTATGAGGGAGAAGTTCGAGTTGCAATCCTTTGCTAATGAGTTCTTCTCTGTGAGGGAGAAGTTCGAGGTGCAATCCCTTGTTAATGCATTCTTCTTTGCGAGAGAAGTTTGAGGTGAAAGCCCTTATTCCGCCCTCTGCGAGTAGGCATTGTGGAACCACCCTCTGCAAGTAGGCATGGTGGTAATGCACTCTTCTCTGAGAGAAGTTTGAGGTGAAAGCCCTTGTTCCACCCTCTGGGAGTAGCCATGGTGGATGTCATGTTGAGAGACTCCATGACAACATCACGTTGAGTGACTCCGTGATGAGAGCTTGTGTTTATTTCACTCATGGGAGTAGCCATGGTGAACATCATGTTGAGTGAATCCATGATGCTATCACGTTGAGAGAATCCGTGATAAGATGTTGCTTTTTACACATATGGGTGTAGCCATTGTGTTTGTCATGTTGAGAGACTCCATGACTTGAAAAATCAGAAAATAATATCTCCTTTGCTAAGAGGGAGTGTTAATGTTTGCGTACGCTGCAGGGGATTTTATTTTTCCTGTGATGGTTGTGTATCTATATTGTTCGACATTTTGAGTTCTGTGTTTAATTCTTTGGGTTTCTTCATAGCTGGAAGGGTAACGGCTTCCTTGATAACCGTCACCAACTTGTGTGTATGACTTGACCCAGCTTCGTGGGAGCCTCGTGTGTGCTGGCAGCGGTTTCATTTTACATCCGTCACTGTTCATATTTCATGTATCGAAGTCCTTGAATGCTGTTACCGACTTTGATTTAGCTGGCAAATTGTTTCTTTTCTTTCGTTGGACTTCATCAGCTCATGATGTATGTTGGTGTGTAACTGACACCGTCCTTATTGACTCGTCTTTCGCCTTCTTCTTGAAGAGTCTATCGGCTATTGAAGTAGGTTATTTATTCATGCGCCGTGGCTCATTTAGAGCAGGATTGACATTCTTTGAAGGGTCTTTTGCTGTGACTTTGTATCTGCTCTTATTTTCTGAGTTGATCATTTACATTCAACTGTGAACATTTGAGTGCATAGATTCGTTCTATTGCATCTTCTTCTACATTATTTTGTAAGCAGATTTTTGAGTCAACTTCTATTTGAGCATTATCAATCATTGTTAAAATGATTGCCTTCTAAGTAAGAGAGATATGTACTTATTTTGAGACTTCAATAAAATCTATCTTTTGGTGTGGCTGGGTTTTTCACCCTCGGGTGGAGGTTTTTCCTAGGATAATTTGTTGTGTTCTTGCTCTCTTAAGCTTTCTTAGGTTTTATTATTTGTGCTTAAGCATTTTGGTTCTATTTTTAACAAAGATGACTTGAAATTTTTTCAAGAACCTCAATGCTCAATGGAGTAAATTTCTAAGGAAGAAGTGTCTCGATGATGATGAGCCAAATCAAATTTTGACCATAGCCAACCCCCCTAGGGGCTCCCCAATTTGGAACTTTATAATCAAATGCAAAAGCACTATCACAAAAATCTCACAGGGAAAATTAATAGTGGATGTGACGCTTCTTTCTAGTTTGACTCATGGAATGGATATTATTCTCTAGTCACTATCCTCGGATTAGAGGCTACTGTTCAACCGACCTTGGATGTGTATGGAAGTAAAGTGTAGGGCTACTTCATGATCAATGATGAGGAGGTTCCTAGACCTTTAAATGGAAAAGCTTCGATATGCTAGACCTCGCTAGCAAGGATGCACTATTGAATGAATTGAACAACTGGCGAATACTATTACCTCATGGCAATGACAAAATTGTATGGTTTGCAGCTTGATCGGGTGAATATTCCACCAAGATTGGTTAGGAGGTCAATAATAAAAAATTGAGTCTTGTCAATGGCCCATCGAGATTTGCTAGGGCATGAACATGCTCCCTAAAGTTGGCATATTTGCATGGGTTGCTCTTCACAAGTGTATTTTGATAGGGGATAGACTGCAAAAAGATTAGTTTAATGGGTACACATCGCAGCCCATTATACAAAGTTTGTGGCGAGATGGTTGATCAGCTCCATGATGGTTTCATTTGGGTCACAAGTTGGGGTGGACAGGTCCACTCCCAAATGGCATTTGGGAGGTTGTCATGTGCTGGCCACACTTACACAAAGGGTCCCTTCGGGACAACCTTTGGACTGAAGCATAGTTGAACTACTCGCCAAAAGCAAAAACTCACCAAGGACCCCCCAAAAAAAAACTCGGGGAAAACTTGGCAAAAACTTGGGAAACAACTCGACAACTCAAATTTTTGGCTTAAATTTAATTAGAAACACATTTTTTTTGCAAAATTCAATGAGGAGATGCATCCAATGAGTCAATAAATGAGTACACAAAAGAAGACAAGCTGAGTCTAGATATATTTGATTGATTTAAATGCAAATTGGGTACAAAATGGCATCCTCGTGTGGATTGCTGATGGCTGATAGTTTGAAACAAAATGAAAATAGCAAATTGTTTTTGTAAAACTAAATATAAAGACTCCATCAAACCATTTTACATCTTCGTCTTCCCAGCTCTAGTGAAAAGCAGGGGAGAGGTAGAATTAGAGGGCCTAGTCCTAGGAGTCCATTGTGGCCTCCACCTCGCCAAAACGAGGTTGTGGGTAGCACACCTCATAGAGAGAGAGAGAGAGAGAGAGAGAGAGAGAGAGAGAGAGAGAGAGAGAGAGAGAGAGAGAGATCTTGGGGGAGAGAGGAGAGAGTGAGATAGATAGCGGTAGAAAGGGGATAGAGGAAGAGTGATATGGATATAGATAGGTCTAGAACTCATAGAAGATGAAATGAGTGAGATAGAGAGAGCGTGAGAATGCTGAGAGGAGCCTACTGATACCAAAATTTGTCTATCTGAAAATTTATATGATCTTCTAAAACCTAGAATTTGCATTATAACTCTTAGAGACTTGAAACCACTCTCAAACATCCTACCAATATATACATGAAATATAACTTAAATTATAAGATTGAAATGTGACTTATACTTAAATGTTATATTTCATGTATATATTTTGATGAAGAGAATGAGACCCACTTGAAGAAAAAAAATAACATAATTTTTTGATGCGTCTAGGCCTCTTTTTTTTTATGTAGCCGAGCTTTTGCCAGAGACTTGCCAAGTTTTTGGGTGAATTAATGGTGAGTTTACATGCCGGGACAAAAAACAACTTGCAATTTTTTTGCAACTCAACGAGTAATCGACTAGCAGTCCATCTATGGATTGAAGTATTGGCATTGATTATTTGGCATCTTTGGAAAGAAAGGAATGCTCGGATTTTCAAAAAGAAAGAGTTGATACTGGCATTGTTTTTGAACAAAATTGAAGTTGGAATTTGTTGATGTAGGACTATTGGCCCACTTTTGGTTCTCATGTTTGCCTAGTTAGGTTTGTGTTCTCTATTTAGTTGGAGTTGGCTACTTTCCTTTCAACATGTTTTTTAAATTTAGGAAATTTGTGTTTGACGAAGGGGGATCTCTTATCTCCAATCATTTTCTTTCACTGGAAATAATGGTGGAGATTCAGTTAGAGACGTTGGGCACAAAAGAAACGGTGGAACGGTTCAATTAGGGATGGGATGAGTGCATTGTGGCTTGACATTTGGGCATTGTTTTGAAAAGACAAAGAGGATCGAATTGGACTAGAAAAAGAAAGGGATCGACAAAGTATGGGAGAGGGGTGGTGTTTTTGTTTTGGGAGGTCAATTGGATTGGGTGTAATGTCCCCTACTAGGTTTAGGCATGTTTTAACCATAATTAATCTATTTCAATATACTTGTGACTCAAACTAAATATATTAGGAGACAATTCCACCTTATCATGAGTCAAATCAGTAATATTACTCAGCTCAATCAATTAACTATTAATAAATAAATTGTTCATCTATCATTCATCCATAGTTCTTACTGCAAGTGTCAAACCAATCGTAATATCTCCTATGTGAAGACATCTCCTTTCCCAAATTTCTTGAATACTGACAGTCATAACAAAAAACATATATTCTTTGTACTGATAGTAAATTAATAATTCTTCTGATATATATTTTTATCCATTTTCAGATTTAATTATCAAAGTTTTAAAACTCGGACTTGCCATGGACTAGGCAAACCAAAAATTTGGACTCGGACTCGGACTCATGAAAGACTCGCAAAAGACTCGGCAAAAAAAAATCCGATGTCATATGATCTACAAACACGCAATATTTGAAATTTCATCATTCATACTCATAGTTTCAACTCTAAAATGTATAAGAGCAGCATAAGTTTATTAATGTTTACAAAATTACATATAATGATATGTCCAACTCCAAATGTGAAAAACAACAATGAACAAACTAAAGAGAAGACTACATCTTCCTCTTTGTATTTCTCCTAATATAGCTCAATTTTTCTGATTTCATCTTCTTTCCTATCCTCCTTCAAACCCTACAAACCTGTTATAACCAAGCAAAAATGCCAAATGAGGGGAAAAAATTAAAAAGCACCGAGTTTTATTGATTGAATGGTGTGTTTTCTGGGCTACGCGAGTCCATATGAAAGACTCGCGCGAGCTCGAGTCTTTCATATGGACTCGCTAGGACTCGCCTCGCGAGTCCTTGGCGAGCTCGCGAGTCCATAGCAAGTCCATGAGTCTTAAAACTATGATAATTATTATACATATATTACTGTAGAGCAGTTCCGGTATTACAATATTTTATAACTAGTATATCATTATTAATATTCGGAATAATATTAAACTCTGCATATGAACCAGCGGCCTTTTACATTAAATATACATACTAAGCACATCCCTCTGCATACCACTAAGGACAAGGATGTTGCTGCCTGTAACTTTATAACAGTGCTGATCTGATCTGATCGATGGCTGCCAATAATATATATTCCTTTTTCTTTCATTCCCCATTGGTAGTATGGAACTAGCATCAACTTTCTTTAATGAAGATCTCTATTATATGATACGATGCTATTCTAAATGATTTCCTCAATAGTTAATTTGGGAGTATTATCATTATATAATGCTAGGGAGACAATCTCTGACACAGGCAGTCTTTCTGACATCAGTAGTCTCCATATTCATTAATATTACAAGTAACCTTAACGTATTTTACAATTTTGTGTTATTGGAGAAAATATTGTAACTTAACTCGTAGTATCTTATTATTATTAGTTCGTATGATTTACACAGTTATCCAACAAATACACCAAATGTGAATTCACTTATTTTTACTGAATTATAAATTATATCCATCCTTATTTTGTGGTTCATGATACCATTAATACTCCACGTTCTAATAGTTATAGCAATAATGTGATATCCTACGAATACATTAGCCAACTTATACCTCTTTCTTATGGATACAAATTTGAATATGTTCAGAATAATATTACGGCTATGTCTTAATGTCATAATGAACTGGTTACAGCAATTTAATCATATTGGATTGTATAATAGCTCCTTTCTAATTTTGGAATTGCACTGATACACACCTGAGCCATCACAGCCAAAATTGTCTTTTAGTCTGAGGATTTCCCCTGTTCTTTCCTTCCTCCTTTCTGTTACACAGGTAATTGGTAAATAATTGAATGATATTAACAGAGATCAATAGATCTTTATATATAAGAAGAAAGACGATGTTTCCTTAGGAAACAATCGTGAAGAATAGAAACATTCTATTCTAGCTAACAGCTAACTAAGTATTTATAGAATATTACAGTAGATAACCATTAACAATAAATAGAAACTATCTATTATCGTAATACCCTCCCTTAATGGTTAATCTATCCACTACACCAAATTGTCCTCTAAATTTGACAAACTTATCTGGACCCAGTGGCTTGGTGAGCATGTCTGCAATCCGATCCGCTGTAGGCACATACTGCAAGTCTATGATCTTGTCTTCAACCAGCTGCCGCATGGAATGACGATGAACATCTACATGCTTGGTTCGTTCATGGAAGACTGGATTCCGTGCCAACTTGATAACGCCATGATTATCAACAAACAAGGTGGTCGGTCCTGCTGGTGACATCTGCATATCCCCAAGCATCCGACGAAGCCAGACAACTTCACAACCTGCCTTAACTACCCCTCTGTATTCGGCCTCTGTAGAGGAGAGAGAAACAGCCCGCTGCTTCTTACTAGTCCATGTGATGGCATCGGATCCCAAACTAAACACATATCCAAAAGTTGACTTTTTATCGTCAATAGAGCCGGCCCAATCTCAAATTGTGAATCCATGAAGTTTAGGATTAGAACCCGAGAGTAGAGAATTCCATAATCAGTAGTGCCCTTCACATAACGAAGCACACGCTTTGCGGCTATCCAATGATCAGCCTTGGGAGCTGTCATAAAGTGTGAAATGTAGCTGACTGCGAAGCTGATATCAGGTCTAGTAGCAGAGAGGTAGATGAGACTACCTACTAGTTGCTTGTATGTAGTATCATCAACGGGAGGAGAATCAGGCTGGGCTGATAACTTCAGACCTTTCTCCATAGGTGTAGATGCAGTCTTGCAATCCTGCATACGAAACTTGTCTAATAGAGCCCTAGCATATTTAGACTGAGAAATGAATATACCAGAAGGTTGCTGCCAAACCTCAACACCTAGGCAATAATGCATGAGCCCAAGGTCAGTCATGTCAAAAGATTGGCATAAACTCTGTTTGATTCCCTAAATCAAAAATGCCGAACTGTCGGTGATGATCAAATCATTCACATAAATGACCAGAAGGACGATATCACTGTCAGTAGTTTTGATGTGCAAGTTTGAGTTTGTAGAACTCCTCTTGAAGCTTTGATCACTGAGGTCCTTATCAATTTTCATGTACCATGCCCTAGGGGCTTGCTTCAAATCATAGAGAGCTTTCACCAGTTTGAGAACTTGGTGTCCTTTACCTGCAACCTTGAAACTTGGAGGCTGCGTCATGTAGACCTCTTCTTGTAGGTCACCCTTCAGGAAAGCACTCTTGACGTCCATCTGATGGACCTTCCAGCCAAATTGTGCTACCATGGCTAGGACGAATCTGATAGTGCTCATCTTTGCTATAGGAGCAAAGGTCTCCTCATAATCAATGCCCTGACACTGAGAAAAGCCCTTTGCAACTAAACGAACTTTGTACTTATCCAAAGTACCATCGGACTTGTATTTGATTTTGTAGACCCATTTGCAGCCAATGCATTTCTTCCCTGGTGGAAGATCAAAAAGTTCCTAAGTGTGATTCTTCAACAGGTTTTGGTGTTCAGATTGCATAGCCTGTTCCCACTCTGGAATACCTTTGGCCTCGGAGTATGTCTGAGGTTCAAACACACTATGAATGTTGGCCATGAGAGCAAAATTAACTGTCCCTGCAAGTTTGCTCTTTTCCCGAGCAGTTCTCCCATCGATGAGTTCATCATCCCGAAGATCAGCAAGTGTCTTGGCCCACCATTTAGGCCAGAGAGGAGAAGGACCAACATTAGCATCAGGAGATGCTCTATGATCAGGTTCGTCATCAGAAGAATCCGGATCAAAATCAGGTGAAGCATCTGCAAATCTGGGTGATCCTGCAGGAGAAGCCAGAGGTGTATGTACAGGAATCACCGAGATAATT
Source organism: Cryptomeria japonica (assembly GCF_030272615.1). NCBI lineage: Eukaryota > Viridiplantae > Streptophyta > Pinopsida > Cupressales > Cupressaceae > Cryptomeria > Cryptomeria japonica. The sequence continues at coordinate 45,945,088 of NC_081406.1, read as the reverse complement.
GGAGCTACTGGAGCTGCAGGAGCCCTCCCATCATGTGGACCTAATGGAAGTCTAACTTCCAAATCATGAGCCTTCATAGGCTGGTCTACTGAATCAGGAACAAGAGAGACATGCATGAAGGGTCCTCGCTGCTCATCAAAGACAACATCACGACTATACAGGAGACGAGATGTCTCAATGTCGATCAAGCGGTAGGCTTTGTGAAGACTACTATATCCAGTAAGCATGAGTTTCTGGCTCTTGGCATCCAACTTGGTGTGTGAAGCATCAGGGATCCAAACATAAGCAAGGGAGCCGAAAACCTTCAGATGACTGATTTTGGGCTTGCGACCTGACCAAGCCTCTTCCGGAGTCTTGCCTTTGACCGCCACAGTGGGTGACCAGTTCAAAAGGTAGACTACAGTGTTAACTGCTTCTGCCCAAAATTGCTTCAGAACATGTCTATGGTTGAGCATGGATCTAGCCATCTCAGTGATTGTTCTGTTTTGACGTTCAACTACACTGTTTTGTTGGGGTGTGTGGGGTGTGGATAACTGGTGCTTAATGCCATGAATATCACAGAAGCTAGAGAATTCATTAGAACAAAATTCCCCCTCATTATTTGATGAATGAAGTTTTAATTACACTAGTTTCTTGTCAATAATAATTCTTCAACATACCTGTTATACAATCAGCTGAGGGTTTCAATATATCTCTAGCAAAAAGCAACTGAGAATAATCAGAAATCTCCCCAAATGGTTGAGCTGTAACTATGCATGTATTGCTAATGTCTTGCTTGCTGCTACCCGCCCTCTTCCACAGTATTTTCCGAATTTTTGTAGCCTTCTCCATGGAAATCGATTTTTTCTGATAACCCTCCTTCCTGCAGTTATGGCTGCCTATATGCAGGCCGTACAATCTCTATATGCCTGCCAATGAATTCTTATTTGCTGCTTGCCAATCACACCATTAAATCTGCACCAAAATTGAATACTAACTCTGAAAAATCATCTCCAATCTGCTCAATGTTGACCCCTGAATGAAGCCAACTCTCCTGCAGCCAAACTCACTGGATCTTTCACCAATTCATAAGGCTGACACACTGAAGATTGAATGTTCTCCAATGGCCCTGTTTGCTGCAACTCAGAAACCCTCGTTTCTGCTGCTCTTCAAAATGAAATTCATCAAAATAAAATGCCAAGAATGAATCCTCAAGTTCGAACTTCATGTATTTATAAGTGCTTCTCCAAGCAAGTTCGATTTCTCCCAAAAAGCACTTAATTTGCCATTAAATAAAATGTTATAACTTGTCAATCATTAATAATTTACTCAACCTTGGGAAATGTGCACAATAATTAATTAAATATTTTGGCCCTTTCTCATGATGTCTAGACCCTCAACTTAAGTGATATATTATAACTTTATAATGGACCTTTTAATAAATTACTATTAATTTGGTCACAAAAATATTACTATCTCCCTAAATACACAACATCATACCGTCTTGTTGGTTGAAAATTTTGTACACTTGGGAAAATATACAAAATTGTGGTTTCAACCACAGTGTGTGAGTAAAACTCTCCTAATTAAGGGAAGGCTCCCCCTATCGATCTACAACTTAAAACTAAAATAGGATGGGACAACAGTCTTTCTTCTTCTCTCAAGAAAGCCAATATCTTTTTTTCTTCACAGAAAAGTGATAGCAATTTAACATAAAACAGCAGTAACAACTTTTTGAAATGAAATGAGAGAAAGGAAATGAAGATTCCTCAAAGCTCAAAGACTTCCGTCTCTTCCTTCGGGACGGGACAGCAATATCAAGCTCAAAGTTTTGATTATGTGAAGTCCTATCTACCCTTTTCTATTCTAATGATATTAAGAACAAATTATAACATCACAAAGTCTGAAAGAACTTATTTCCTTTTAAATGAAACAGTAAGAACTAGTAAGAGCTCAAAGATTCACAACTATTTCTTACAAAATCTACTTCTAAACTCTCTTAAGAACAAGTGCAAGCACAAAGTCTTACTACTTTCCTGAATAGAACTTGTACTTTAAGTAAATTAATCTCCAATACTTGCAGCTCAAAGACTCAAAGCTTGAGCAATTTTCTTCTATTTCTTTCAATTCTTAAATTCACACATGAAAGCTCAAAGATCTCTTTGTTGTAAATTTGACAGAGTTTTTTGCTTGCTTTCTAAAAGATAAAAGATACAATAGACCCCCTCAAGTATTTATAGGAGAGGAGTCATGAGAAAAAGGTGGGAGGATCCCAACTAACTTGAGAAATTCTCTCAACCACCAAGACTTATTCAATAACTAACTATGACTTATTCCAACTACAGTCCTAATTGAACACAACTTGTAGTTGCTTTACATATAATTACAAAAGTGCAAATAATGACTTGACTTGCAATTTACAAATTTTTTTTACATGTAACTAGTCAAAAGAAAAACTGCAACTAAGAGATTACAATTCTGGAAAAATGCAACTAAGTGTTAAAAAACACTTAAGTTGCAGCATGTGAAAACATGAATCCTTCAAACTTCTGGATGATCGTTTGTAGCTCAGCAGGATTCGGTTCGTGGGTGTTCTTGGCAACAACCATGGTCTTCACGATGGTGTCATGGCATTGAAGAAGCATAGAGTCGTTCTTCTCCAAAGTGGACTGGATTTCGTGCAAAAAGATTTGATGTTTCATCAAAACTTGAATTGAGGCAGCTGAAAATTGTTCACTCCTCCATTCATTATGAATCCTCATCTCTAGATTTGTGAGCACTTTTTCTTCTGGTATCAACTCTCCATTCTGACCCATGATATTGCAAGAGGCCTTCTCACAATGGGAAACCATGCCTTGGAACACTTCAACTCGCAATCTCATTGCATCATCAATCTCCTCAATGAGGGATTTGAGAACAAGGGCTTTGTTCTCTAGAAGTTCTTCAAATTCCAAATACATGACCTTGGAAGGAATAATGACATGCTCTTGAAGAACACTCAACTGTTGTCGAGGCATTGTGCGCCAATTTGTCAAAGTACCTTCAACCCTTTTCAAATTTTGTTTGAAAGTCTCGGAGGTATGATTCAATTTTTCTTCAATGATCTCCAACTTAACCATCATTTGGAAAATGTCTTTCAGCACTTGTGCACACAGATCATGAAGTTGATCCACCCAAGAATCCAACGCTTGCACTTTCTGGGCAGCTCTTTCAACTCCCCGAATTGATTCTTGTGAACCAAAAGAACTTGTAGGATTACTCCCTTCACCAGCAGGTTTTGTAATCTTATGAATAGCTGCAACAAGTTGCCTATTCTCCTCTTCTAGCTTGTCTTTCTTTGCTAGAAGTTCATCATACCCTTGTACTAGTGAATCTATGGATTGTTGGGCATCATGCTTGACCACTTCATGTGTTTGTTTACCCAATTCTATCCTTGTAACCCTGTAATCAGCAGCTTGCATTTCCTCACGTGGTTTATCCGCAAGGGGCTCAACAATTTCTGCCACTTTCATCTTGTTGCTGTCAACAGTTACTTTTGAGATTGTCTTGATTTTTTTAGCAACCTTGGGCCTAGACTGCTTGAGTTGTTGATAATCAAAGACACCAGGAGAGATTTCCCGCTTCTTCCTCTTTGGGGTAAAAGAACTAAGCCATGGAGGTAAAACGACTAGTTCTCCTCTAGTAGCTACCGAAGACGAAGGAGAAGCAGTTTCTAATTGAACAACCGTGGTCACCCTGGGAGGAGTATCTGTTTGGATGGCAACCATGGTTTGCTCGGTAACCAAAGGGCATGAAGTTTGCCTCATAAATTCTTCAGAGTCGGAAGTAGAGGTATCAATCTCTGACAAATGGATACATGCAGGAGTATCCTCGGGGATCTTCAACAAACTCTCTTGTTGATGATCAAGAGGTGGCTCAACTGCTGAAATAGGAACAACATTTTGAGGAGATTCCACTATTATGTCAGGAGGAGATAGAGGCAGCTTCATGGAAACTGAGGAGGGATTCTCATGAGGTGACTCCAAAGCCAGTGACTTAGAAGCATCGTCGGATTGTTGTCCTTCCTCCGGATTATTGGGATCAATCACATGAATGTGAATCTAGGACTTTTCTTTTCCATGAACCGTCGCCTCCTCAGGAGGAAGTATTACTACCCGACTAACCCGCAATTTGATCCTAGTGCTTGAAGATGATGCACCTTCCTTGTTATCAATCTGAATCTCAGACTTACGTCCAAGAGGCCCCATAGAGTCATCTTCTTTTCCAACCTTAATCTTGATGAGCCTAACTCCTTTACCTTTGAGCCAAGTGTTGGTGTTAGCTAGGATAGGCTGAAATCTTTCAAGAATGGAAGTACATTCTTTATGTGACCATCAGATTAAAGGAAGTGGGGCTTCCTCAACCCTTCGTGAGACATACTCTAGATCAAGCAGATTCCCATCATCAATCATCCCTTGCGGAATGTCCACCAGGTTCAGATCAATAACCTGCTCAAGGGTAAGCCTGTAGTAGTCCATCTTGAGAACCTCCATTTTTGTACGGAGATCCACCCAGATATCCTCAATACGATGCACATGTACGAAGGACTTTTTGATCTTTTCCTTCATACCTCGGTAGTCAAAATATGCCCTCGACTTAAACCTTTAGATTTTAATCTCCTGCATCTCAGTCTCCATAGCTTTGCCTTTGACGAATGTGACAAGAGAATACCGGCCAATCTTCAATGGGTTAGTTGTAGAAAATCCCATCCCAACCTTATGTTTGACAGATTGATGAGCATGCACAACCATGATTTGTCTTCCCAACTCCATAAGAATGATCTTATCGGTCAAGTATCTAGGAAGCATGTATGGCTGCCCATTGTAGCATCCAACTCTTACATAAGTGAAAGTCGGGAATTGAAGGAACAAGCAACCATACTCATTCACTCTTTCCCATGCTTCATCTGACACCCTTCTGTTCTTTAGAGTCTTGTCAAATTGGCACATGAAATAACCAAAGAATGCAACTTGAACCCTTCTGAAATGTAATATGTTGGGTCTCAAGGGCAGCTGATCATAATATTTCCACACAAGTATAAGCGAGTGATCACCCTTGGTAGAAAGACCAGGGAAATGTTTGAGTGATGCTGCCAAATACACTAAGTATGGATTCATGTAGAAAGTCATGGTAGTAGGGACTTGTTGTGACCATTTCACACATCGCCCCATTAGAATGGGGACCCCCTCTTTTGCTGTTGTTTTGCTTGTTCTTCTCTCTGCTTTTTAGGGTTTTGAGTGAGTTGTCTGTCTGGGCTAGGGCTAAACCCTGGGGGGATTCTTTTGAATATGTTTTTAAGCCAAGTCCAGTCAAATTTTGAGGGTTATTAAGTATCCTCCCGAGGATTGGGATTGAGACAGTGAAGTAGGCCATTCAGGAAGGTCAGATAGATCTCAGGTTAGGTCTAATCAAGGTTTTTTTGAGGTAAATTCGAAATTTTGTAAATTTTGTCTAAGTGTTAGTCTTTTGATGATGGAATTGTGTATTCTTGCCTAGGTAAGTTTTGATTAAAATTTTGGAGGCAAGATGATGCCTGAGACAGATAAATCCCCTTGTCCTTCGCTCGAGGCTTGGGGCGAATTTCATTCTAAGTGCAATTTCTTGTTTTGGGAAGGCTTGCTAACTGGTTCCTGGCCTTGATGATGACCTAACCCTGCATGATGAAGTGATTTGAAGATTTAATTGTGGAAATTTTAGCTTGGAAAGGTGAAATCGCCCCTGTCCCTCTCCCAGGGGCCAAGGCGAAAATGTTATTTGGTGCATATTGGTTTCTGACTTGTTTAATTTGTTTTGTGCAGGGTCTACAGGGGAGATAATTAGATTGACTTGATGATTTTAAAGATTTTGAAGACTTGAAAACGATGAAATTTGAGGGTTTAAGGTAAATTCGCTCCTGTCCCTCCTTGAAGGACCAAGGCGAAAAGGCTTATTTTGGGTCATTCTTGGCCTCGACTGGTCAAATTGGAGCGTCAAAGGCATGGTGAAAGATGAAGTGCACATGTTGGAGCATCCAGACTTAGTTAAAAGCAATGAAAGGTTGGGCTTTTTGTCTAGAAAGATAAATTCGCTCCTGTCCCTCACCAAGGGACCAGAGCGATTTTCTTCAAACACACCTTTTCGGACCTTTCACAGACTTGAGCTCTTGTTCTTAGCTTGTAAAAGGATGATGTCTTCCCCAGTAGAGGAATTTCGAGGTAAAAAGTGAGACGATTTGGCCTAGAGGGCAAAATTCGCGGGCAAAATTCGCTCCTGTCCCTCACTGAAGGACCGGAGCTTGAATTCCAAATTTGTATTATCCTTGCAAGATTTAAGCGATTTCACGACTTGAAGGGGCCAAGGGAAGTGTGTTCTGTCTGTTGAAGATAATTTCGAAGGCCAGCAAAGCACAGGCGAGCTCATAATTGCAAAAAATCGCTCCTGTCCCTCTCCAAGGGACCAGGGCGAAAACCTAAAAGACTACCTCTCCTCTCCAAATTGGTACGAATCCAGACCAGGGCATGAGATTGGAATGTTATTTAAAGTGCTTCAAGAAGGAATGGAGTTGCAAAGACCACAAGATTTCGATAAAAATTGGCTAGAGCGCTCTTGTCCCTCACCAAGGAACCAGAGCGAAATCTTCAAGTATGCCTAAATGCCTAACATTTTGAGATGCTATCTTTTGTTTCCAAGACTCAAGAAGGAATAAGGAATGATGTTTTATGCCTTGAAAGTAATTAGATATTGATGTGGTTAAGAATTTGTGCTATGAACTAAAAATCGCTCCTGTCCTTCACTGGAGGACCAGGGCGATTTCTATAAAATCAATAATTTTCTTCTAAAGCCCCGCCAAGACAAGGTGATACAAGATGGGAAATGTCTTTCGAAAAATGATGGACAAAGAATTGACCCCAAGAATCAACAATCCTAGGCTTAGATGCAAAAATCGCTCCTGTCCTTCACTGGAGGACCAGGGCGAAAATCTTTGGAAAGCCCATTTTGTCTTGAGAAAGCAAGTAAAACATGCATAGAGCGAACAATGAAGATCATTGCTTACCCCACAACATGAATTGGCAATTTGGAAGATGAAGATCAAGGACAAATGTGGAAGATCGCTCCTGTCCCTCACCAAGGGACCAAGGCGAAAATGTCCTAAGGTACGCTCCTCCTAAAGATCAAATGAATTAAACTCAAAGTTCCAGATAAAATGCCATCTTGAATGCCAAGGATGAGGTTTCAAACATGAGAACAAGGAATGCTAGGTCTAAAATGAAAAGGTGCTCCTATCCCTCTCCAGGGGATCAGAGTGAGGTTATTAACATTCATTGTTTTACCATGCTTGGGCGCCAATATCCTCCAAATCGCCTTGGATGCCAAGTTCGCTAAAACTTCGAAATATTTTGAAATTTTTTTAAATTAAATTGGCATTTAATAAGGGTACGTTGGTATTTAATAATTAATTTAAGCCTTGGAAAATCGACTTTTATTATTATTAAGGCATTCGAAATTAATTATTATTAAATTAAAAATTAAAAGATAGAGCGCTTGAGGTATCATTTTAATATTTTTATAAAGTCGGCCTCTTCTTTTATTAATTTTTGTTTATTTTTGGCCTATTTTCACCAAGTTGGCCTATGGGAAATGAGGTGGTGAGCGCCTATATAATATTTGGTGTTTTGAAACATTTTAATCAATCATTCAATCATTATTTCAAGTGTGATTTGGAGAAGCAAAGAAGGAGTGCGAAATCTGGTCTAGTTGGAGCGAATTTTGTTGAAGGCTAGAGGTGGTGGAGTTGATAAAGGAAGTGCATTTTGCTAAAGGGAGGACTTCGATCTACCTTTTGCCTAGCGAATTTTCCTAATTTTGCATCATTTCTTAGAATTAGTTCTCAAGTGGAGGTATGATGTGAATCTTCCTAGTCCAATGTTGAAATTTTGAATTTTGAACTTCAAATTGCGTAGCTAAATTAGGAAATGATAACTCAAAGATCTATCATGAAGTTTCCTAAATTAAAAGCTTCAATCTTCCTTTCTACTCTATACTTCTAAGTTGCAAAATATATTACTCATTATGAAATGTTGTGTAGGTGTCAAGATGGCGACCCCAAAGGCAGGAGCATCCACCAGTCGTCCAGCTCTCATGAAGGAAGATCAAAGGAATGAAGAATTGGAGACCAAGATCGTGTCAAAGTGGAGCAACATTGGAGATACCAACTTAGGAAACTTCAGTATGAAGAAGTTTCGAGAGGTCCCTTACATTGGAAAGCCACCACCTGTCGCAAAGAGAATAATTGAAAGTGGCATCATCAAGGCGGCCGGTTTCCCTCCAACAGCCCAGTGCCATGAGCTGATGATCGAGTGTGCCCGCCATTATGACCCACAATCAAGATCAATCGTGTCCAAGGAAGGGAACACTTTGGCTTACCTTTCAAAGGAGGCTATAAGTGAGGCTCTTCATCTTCCAGAACATAGAGAGATGATTTACAAAAGCTTAGAAGGAGCCAGGTCCATGTATGAAGATGATCCAGACACTTGCTTGAGCATCATTAATAAGAATTGGTTACTCAAAAGTCGTCCTCGCCTGAGCAAGATTCCCAACACACCACATAGGATCGACTTCTAGGAGGAGTACCGAGATTTGATAACTTTGCTCAATCGAGTTACAGGGGCTCCTCAAGCCTTCTATTTTGAGAAGTGGATGTTCTATTTCATCCAAGTGATAGTTCAAGGAAAAGGAACAATTCATTGGGCTAGAATTATTAGCCATTGCTTGGACGTGCAGTTGAGAAGACTAAAGGCTACCAAGTCATTCCACATGAGCTCGTACATCATATATGCCTTGATCAGGAGTTTCGAATATGCAGGACTACCTCACAGAGGAGTGATCGGAAGAGGGCTTGGGGAAGTTAGACTTTGTGACTCTTATGTTCATTTGCATCATCCACCTGGGAGTGACTACAAGTTAGTCAATGATACCTTCACGATGAACATCACTAGGATATTGCAAGGCGGGATTCACAATCGGCTATCTCAAGATGCACAAGAGCTTGTAAAGAGGTATGGTGCTTGGTTCATCCAATTCCAAAAATTTACATATATTAGAGTTCATGGGTGTCCTTCGCCTCCCTATATGTTGCCGAGATATCCAACAGACAGGATAGTGCTACTTGAGGTAACTAGGCAGTTGGCGGCTTATGCAAAGGCATTCAGACACAAGCACGGAAATGGAATTCCTGTGCCTATCATACTAGGGAACTCAGTTGAGGTATGTCCTAATGCTCTAGCCTTGGATGATGCAAAGAGGGAGTTGGCCTTATATTCATTTTCATTCTTTGTCTTGAGAGAGAATTTTGATCCTTATGGGTATATAGAAGAGACAGTTGGTAGAAAGTACAAGCATGAATTTCAGGTGGAGGACTTTTGGATGAATCTCTCAAGTGATTTTGAAGTAAAAAGGAAGATGCATTCCAGATTGCCTTTAGATTTCATCAGGAGATGCAAAGTCTACAGAGTGGCCGATCAAGCTCAGTACAGTGGCAGACATCTCCAATCATCTTATGACCGAGAAGACAAAGCAGTGAGGATAGATTGGAATGAGCCTGAGGTTTTGGACCTAGATGCTTTGATGGCTCCAGTCTTGTCATGTACTCGTAGATGGGTAGATGTGCAACATCAAAAGTTGAGAGAACAGAACATACAAATGACTTTTACTTTGCAGAATAGATAATGGAAGGAGCAAGCGTAAGTGAAGGCAATCCTCATCCTAGAGGCTCAAAGAGGAAAGAGAGACCTGAGAAAAGAGAACCCTCCAAGAAGAAGCAAGAGGCCAATCGAGACCGCTCATCCGGCACATCCTCTCGACATGAAAAAAGGACAAGTCAAGTTGTAAGACAAGAGAAGAGGGCACTTGAAGTTGAGGAATCTATGGAATCAATGGTACAGAATGATAAACACGAAGAAGGGCAGGCACCTCAACGTTCATCAAGTCAATCTCCCCAAGTCAATGAGCTACATGAAGACAAGAATGATGATGAAGTAACATCTCCTCTCCGAGAAGAAGAACCATTGCCTAAGGAGATACAGGTTAGGGAGACGAGATCTGCCATTCCAGATTGGTTGAAAGAGAGACTAACAAGGGTGATTGTGATCGAGGATGAAGATAATGTGATTGACTTAGAGAGCCTTGTAGGAAATTCTCAAGAAGTAACAGAGAAAAGGAAGGCCACTAAGATGTCTAAGATGATCAGAGATGAGACAGGATCCAGGAAATTGCAGATAGCTACACCAGCAGTGGACAAGTATGAAGGTGAAATCCTTGCAGAGGAGTATGATGTAGAAACATTTGAACTTGGTCCACTCACCGCCGAGCAGACACTGGATGAGGCAACCGATTCATTTGAGGCACTTAAAGACAAACTTAAGGAAGAAATGGAAAAAAATAGAAAGCTTGAGAGAGAGGTTGGTGCTTGGAGAGGCTACTTTAGCCATCTCAATCAGCCTTTGGGATGTCAGGATCCAGCAGTATCTCCTGTACAAGCACTTCCTCTTGAATCGGTTAGCGAGGCAGAGAGGGTCAAGAGCTTGGTTCAGCTTATGAGCTCTTGGATTGACAAATCCCACACAGTTGCCGTTGAATTTGCAACAAGAATGATGCAGACAATCCATCGAGCTATCTAGGTTCTTGAGATCATACACAACCTAATGATAACTGTAGCTGCTTTCGCTCATACTAGAGATGTTATCATTCCTGTCCTACAAGTAATCGGGCAAACACCAAGGAAGATCCTAGCACAAGAAAAGATAATGGATGGAGGAGCTCATAATTTACTCCAGTGGTCAACTCTACTCCAGATGAAGGAAGTTCTTTTCGAAGACATCAGCACCAAATGCAATCAAGTTGAAGAAGTCATCCATCCGATTCAGGACAAGGTGTTTGAGGTGTTATGTACTATTCTTGGCAGGAGGATCGAAGTTGAGACAGATGTGGATCTTCAAGAGTTAGAAGAAAGAGTCAAGGTCATCTTTTGCAAAGATGAGAATGTTATCACAGATGAGCAACGGGATCAAATGTTCGCTACTATGCTCCTAATTGAGAAAATCAAAGAACTCGACCCTGAATGGGATGCGGCTCTTCTCAAGGCTTTTGATCAGGTTATCCACTTGGAGGAACGAATGAGGAATCTTCTCGAGATTCCTATTGCTGAGATTGAAGGAATTGTGTCTAGATTCATTGCATATGCTAAGAAAGAGCATTGGAAAGGGAATAAGGTTCTAGAAGAAAGGTTGTTATAGATGATGTGGCACCTTAATTATCATTGGTCTATGTTTCCTAGATTTTTGTGCCAATTAAATATTTGGCTATGCATTTAATATTGTTCAATAAAAAGGGGACTTTTTGTAACAAACCCTAATTAGGGTTTAGGTGTCAAAATATCAGCCATTGATCTTTTTTTGATCTGGGCCGTTCATTGTAATTGGGGATGCTATATATACCCTCACTCATTTTCATTTTGTAATTAGAGATTAGAGAGTTAGATAGTTAGAAGTTGCAAGATTAGAGCTTTTAGAGAGAAAGAAGTTATTTTGTAGCAAGATTGAGCATTGAAGAAAGAATTTCAAGCAATTGTTGTCTATTTTGGCTTTGAGATCAATAAAATATTGAAGTTATGGTGTTTTATTGCAATTCTTATGGCTATCTTCATGGTTGTTTACTTTCTTGAATCATTCTCAATCGAAGTAGTATTTAAGTTTGAAGGACTAAGTGTTGAGCTTGATCTTTGGTGAGATTCATGTTCCAAACCACTAGGTTCTTACTGATTGTAAGGACGCCTTGTGTGGTCAACTGGAAATATTTGGATTGCTCGAACCTTCAATCATTGTTGAATTATTGATATGTATCTTTATGGTAGTATTTATAACTCTTAATGATTTGAAAATCACTAATCACCTTAGAAGATCGCATTAGTTTCAGTGGAGTTGTAATTCCTTGGCAATACTGAAATTGGAAAAAACTTACCAAGTCAAGCCTACATCGAGTCATTCTTGGGATTAGATTAGAATCTATCTCTTGCAAATCCTTACCTTTTGATCTTTTTTGAGAATCTATTAGTATTAGGAAAATCCTATTCCTGCAGTCAAACAAGAGCAACACGGACCAGCTTTCTCAGAAAGTGCGTAAGACCCCTTGAAGAAACAACATTCACAACGACCATTGGTGCTTATTCGCACGTAGAGACCCTACATCAAAGAACCTTGGAGTCATCCTGATTGATCCTTTTTCGCGACATCTTCAGCAATCAGAGGCTTTATTCAAGAGAGGATAAGGTACCCTTGGGTATTTTATTCTGTGTATGATTGTGTACAAAATACACGTCAACAGGACTGCTGCAAGTTGTTTGCACAAAGCATCACTAATAATCTCTCCCCACGATATATGATGGGACTGCCTTATGAACATGGTAAACTGATACATCCAGCGCTCAAAAACATTAGAGTGCTCAAGACCCATCATCCTGCTGAGGAGAGTAATGATGTCTTCAATTTCCCACTTGAATTCACAACGATACATCTTAGCCCACCTTGTGAAAGTGGCTCGTGGCTCATGAATCCACCTGTTAATGTGGCGTTTGGAGTCCTTTTCCCTCTTGACATAGTACTCAGCTGCATTATCCTTTGAAATTTCCATATAAATAGGTGCTGGTGGTATTCTGAAGACTTTCTCAATAGTATCCGCATCGAGGCAAATTATTGCCTCACCATCATCATTTCTAATGGTTGTCGTCTCCTTGTTGAAGTGGTGGGCACAAGTGAGAACAAATTCAGGTTCTAGGGCAGCCAATGGAAAAGAAGATGCATGATGAATGTGGCTGTCCAACAACCACTGCATATTACTATCCTACGGATCCTCCACCTTCTTAATGAATTCTGACATGTCAACATGCTCTATCTCTGTATCCTTGATATGATCCAAAGGAGAGGAAACTTTTGAAGGTGAAACTTCATTCTGGTACTTGTCATATTTATACTTCATCTTCTTTGGAATGGGAGATGATGGTAAATCTGACATTGAAGAACAACCTGGTATGCTGTGATGAAGACTTAAAAGTGTTAAAGCAACATCATCCCTTGCACTTCACAACTTTGTGAGAGAAAGATGGGAAATAAATGGGAATGCTGGAAACTTGACTTTGACCAATTTCGGATCTTGGGGAAAGTTTTAGAAGTATACAAGTGGGGAAGAACGAACATGCAATCGGATTTTTAAAACCCGAATACAAGTATACTTGAAAAACGGAAAATAGAGAAATGAGTGAAAAATGAGATTTTGACATGTGGGAAATGACATGAATGGAATGTACGGATAAAGGCAATGAGCATGAACAAAAATGGAAGGATTTTGGGAAGATCATCTTTAAGAAAATGGGAAGAACTTTCAACATACAATCCGGTTCAAAAAACCCGATTTTAGAAGAATGGGTATTTTTCATCTTTGAAACTTAGAATTTCAACCGAAGATGGTTGAAATATTAGAACAATAAGGGAAGATCAATTATTTTCATCCTACTTGTAATTGGGATTTAAAATCCCAAATACAAGTAAAAAGGGAAAATGGGGAAGATTAATGCAATTCACAAATTGCTTTGCAAAGGGTAAAATCTCTCTCACAAAACCGATTTTAGGGTAAAACCAACATACATACAAATTTACAACTAGAAAGAATAAATAAGACGAGAAAATAAACAAAGCAAGAGAGCAAAAAACCAAAAGAAAGCTCACCTTGCTTATCCAAGACGTCCTCCAAGAAGCAAGAAGCAATCCTTGAAAGAAGAAAGAAAATCCTTTAAATAGAAATCAAACCATACTCCAAACGCTAGCCACGTTTTTGAAAAAAACGCCATATGGATCAAGATGCCCATCCAAAGCATGAAGAATCGGTCAAGACAAGCATTCAACCTCCACGCCTAGGCAAGACAACTCAAAACGACTTGGGAGAATAAAGATTCGTGGCACTTGAATCAACCAAATCGTGGCATTCAAGGAACACGTGTTTGCTGCCAAAGCACTACAAAACCAGCAACGTCTTCCAAATGGCATGAAAGGAGTTGAAAGATGCATGAAAATAGCAAGGAAACCAAAACGCCTTCCTCCTCCTAAGATTTCTTCACAAAAATCGGTGGAAAATGTCAACCAAATCCTTCAACAATGCTGGTCGGGTTCTTGGAAAAATGCAACAAGTTTCATTTTGCATGTAAGAATGAAAATCGGGTTTCTTTTTTCATTTTACAAGTTGAAAATGTCACTTTTCTTTGCACAAGGCAAAATCGGGTTTTTGAGAGAGAAATACAAGTTATAAACTTGTAAGGGGAAAATAAAATCCCTTCAACAAGTTTTAATAACTTAACTTTTCAAAAGAACTTGTAATGGGGATTTAAAATTCCCTTTACAAGTGACTTAGAAAATAAAACATGTAATAGGGAAATAAAATCCCCATTACAAGTAAAAACACTAAAATAGGAACTTTATAAAAGAATTACAAGTGAAGTTTTAAATTTGCAATTTAAAATTAACTTGTAACTTATCCAAAAAATTCCTATTATGACTTAAAAAGCCAAAAAGCATCAAGGGGGAAATAAAAAGTAAGTTACAAGTTCTAATTTCAAAAAGTGCACTTGTAATTAGCTAAAAATTTCCCTACAAAGACTAAAACAAAGGAAAACATCAAAACTTGCAACTTAAAGAAAATTTCCCACCTGCAGTTAGGGAGAAAAAACCCGAAATTGAAGGAAAAACATAGCAAACGAACCCAGAATGTGATGAAATTTGAAACGTGGTTCGAGGATGGATTGAGGATTAAGCTAGTCCAAGGGCGAAGCAAAATTCTGCCTCGGGAAGCATGCCATAGAGTAAAATTTTCATTTTTTTACAAAATTTTTATGTAATGGTCCATCATTTTTGTAAACAAAAAATGAGGACAACACGTCTGAAGCACGTATCTCTCATAATTCCCCATGTGACCAAATACACTTTCTAAAAATAGAAAGGGTCCATCTCTATGAGCTTCTGATTTACTATAAATAGTAAGTATGGCAAATGGAGTCCAAATGAAGTCGAACGAAGGCCAAATCCACAATTCTCTGAGCACTGGAGAAGTCACAACCCTCAAAAGACCCCCTAACCATCCTCATTAGCCTACGAGGGTCACATGATAGGCTAATCCTCTGCTACAACTGCCTATCAAAGAGAAGGGGACATTACAGTCCACCCTCCCTGAAATTGCTTGGCCTCAAGCAATCTCAACTCAAGATGCTGCAAGATGTATTCTCTCTCCCACGTCGCATCCTCAACCGAGAAATCTCTCCACTTAACCAAATATTCTTTGATGATCCAGTTTCTCAATTTGCTCTCTCTGAAATCAATAATAGTCTTTGGTACCAGTACCAATTTCCCCTCATCATCAAGAGGAGGTAGCACTGTGGAGGGAACAACATGGTGTCCTATCGCCTTTTTAAGGCGTGACACGTAAAAAACGTTTTGCACCTTTGCATCTGTCAACAGCTCTAGCTCATAGGCCACCTCTACAACACGCCTAACAATCCTGAATGGCCCATAATATATTGGCTTGAGCTTCTCTGCGCCACTCTTCTTAAGAGTGGACTGCCTGTAAGGCTGCAACATCAAGTACACCATATCCCCTACGTCAAATGACCACTCCACTCTCTTCTGATCAACATATTGCTTCTACTGGTTCTGTGCCTTCTGTATATTTTCTTTCAGTGATCTCACAATGTCCTAGCTCTCTTGTACAGTATCCCTGGCACTCGACACTCTGCTATCACTCAGCAACAAATCTAGAAAGTTGGGCGCATCATACCCATACAAGGCCATAAATGGTGTCATCTGAATGGACATGTGGTAAGTAGTATTATAACAGTACTCGCATAAGTGTAACCACTTTACCCATGCCCAGTGCTGCCCAACTATATAGTTCCTGAGGTAAACTTCCACCCATTTATTAATACTCTTTGTCTGACCATCCGTCTGTGGGTGGTAGCTCGTACTAGGGGTGAGCTCGGTACCACTAAGTCTGAACAACTCTTGCCATAAATGACTCATGAATCTGCTGTCCTTGTCATTGACTATAGTCCGAGGTAGCCCATGAAGTTTGAAAACCTCTCGGAAGAAAAGAATTGGAACCTGAACTGCTGAATAAGTAGCTGAGATCGGAAAGAAATGAGCAAACTTTGTGAGCCGATCAACGACTACATAAATACAATCCTTGCTATGGACTTTAGGTAGTCCAGTAATAAAGTCCATTGAAATACACTCCCATTTCCTGTCAGGAATGGGAAGTGGTTGGAGAAGACCTGCTGGATATGTATGCTCCTGTTTGTTCTGCTAACAAACAGGACACTCTCTGACATAATGAAGAACATAGGATTTGAGGCCCTTCTAGGTAAATCGCTCCCTAATCTGCCTATATGTTTTATAATAACCTGGATGCCCTCCCATAGGAGAATCATGTAAAGCTCTCAAAATCCTATTCTTCATCTTTGAACTTGGTATCAAAAATATTCTTCCCTTGTAAATGATGAGATCATTCACAATGGAGTACCTGCTATCCTGCACTGTACCATCCATAATGCTAGAGGCCCACAAATCCTTAGCATACTCTGCTGCGATCAGATGCCTCCAATCCTCTGTAATTTCAATCATAGCATTCAAATGAGGTCTACGAGATAAAGCATCGACAACCACATTATTCCTCCCTTTGACATAAGTGATGTCAAAATCATATGCCTGCAGTTTGCTCACTCACTTCTGATGGCGATCATTCAAATCTCGCTGCCCAAGGAAATGTTTTAAACTATTATGGTTTGTTTTTATGCTGAATTTAGACCCTACCAAGTATTGCCTGAACTTGGCCAAAGCATGCATTATGGCCAACATTTCCTTGTCATAGATGCTATAAGTACGCTCAGGGCCCCTCAATTTTCGGCTTTCATAGGCGATAGGGTGCTTATCTTGCAACAAAACTGCACCAATTCCCTCACCCGATGCATCACACTGTAGCTCAAACAGTCTGGAGAAATTTGGTAGAGCCAACACTGGACATGTAGACATCAACTGTTTGAACTTCTCAAAACACTGTTGTGCTTGATCAGTCCAAACGAAAACCCCTTTCTTTGTCAAGTTGGTCAAAGGTGCTGCATGCTGAGAAAAACCCTTGAGGAAACGCCTATAAAACCCACACAATCCCATGAAGCCTCTAAGTTGTGTCAGATTCTTTGGAGTAGGCCAATCTATAATAGCTCGGACTTTATCCGAATCCATCTGTACCCCCTCAGCACTGATGATGTGCCCAAGATATAGTAGCTCCGTCAAACCCAATGCACACTTGGACTCCTTGGCATACAAGGACTTCCTCTCTAGAATTTCCAATACTGTGTCCAAATGTGCTAAGTGTTCCTGCCATGTCCTACTATACACCAGGATGTTATCGAAAAATACCAAGACATATCTCCTCAACTGGTGCTGAAATACCCAGTTCATAGTGGACTGGAAAGTTGCTGGCGCATTGGTTAAACCGAAAGGCATAACCAAGAACTCGAAGTGACCACAGTGACACTAGGAAGTTGTTTTCTCTATAGCCTGCTCCCTCATCCGAATCTGATCATATCCAAACCTTAAATCAATTTTTGAGAAGAAGCAAGCACCATGCAATTCATCGATCAACTCATTGATGCATGGTATGGGGTATCAGTTCTTGATGGTCCTCTTATTTAAAGCTCGATAGTCAATGCACATACGAAGTGTTCCATCTTTTTTCTTAACCAATACCACGGATGAAGCAAAAGGCGGCTTACTTGGTCGAATGTAACCCATATCCAGCAATCCTTAATAGTTTTTTCAATCTCATCCTTCGTTTTCTTTGGCTGTCTGTAGGGTGTAATCACGAAAGGTTTGGCTCCTTCTTCAAGCTCAATGATGTGCTCAATACCCCTGTAGGGTAGTCTACCTGGTGGGATAGCACTAAACACCTTGGGGTGTTTAGACAACAAGTCCTGTATATCGAGTGGATAATCTACCTTCTGCTACTCCAACTGAGTAGGCATTATTCTACACTCGGTTGCCCACTCCACCTGGACATGGCGAATTAATCTCTCCATCCTCTTGAAAGAGATCATTCGCAAGCTCGTATCTGTAATTGCTTTGAGCACATGTTTCCTTCCATTGGCTTCAAATCTCAGCTCCATATGTTTCACATTAAGGGTAAGCTCCTCAATAGGGTGTACCTAAGTCATGCCAAGTACTACATCCATGTCACCCATATTAACTACATAGAAATCTGCCTTAAACTCATAGTCACTCAAGTGCATAGGGAGGTCAGTAATCATTTTGTTACATATGAGTGTATAACCATCTGCCACCTTAACTCGAACTCCCTCAAACTCCTGTGTTTGAATTCCATGCCTTGCTACCAACTTCTCATCAATGAAGTTGTGCGTGGCACCTGTGTCAAAGAGGGTGATGACTCGCTGCCCTGCTAACACTCCTCGCATCCTGAAAGTACCCTCTCGATGTAAAGAAGAGATGCACATAGTGGGTCCTTTGCCTTCTAACTCATTCTCAGACACTTCTAAAGCCTTCTCTGTCTTTGAATCCTCATGCTCAGTCTGCTGATCTGAAAAATCAGAATTATCTTATGACGATATAAGGGGATAACACATATCATGAGACGTGTGCACTTTAATAATAATGAAATAATATTGAGCAAAAGACTTCCGAATAAAGGAGTGATAAGTTTGGTTATATGTGTCTGATTGCATGCTAACTATTTGTCATAATTACAGTCTTCTGTGATCTTATATTTCTGCTTACCAATCCATGTTATTGAATCAAACATTAAGAATTGAAGTTGCATTATCATCCTAAATCTTGTTCTATGGTTTGCAAGTCACCTCTATTATTAAAAATAGGTTTATAATGTCAAGCCAAATCTGAATTTTTTTATATCAGTCATATGCAAAGTGTTTGACATTATTCTTCAAGGGTCAAGAAGTCAGAAATTTATATCAGAATTGGCAAGGGACATTACAGCATGTTCCCTCTTGTGATAAGGGTGGGGTTGAGGGGCATAGCCCTCACCACCTATCCCAAATTAAGGCCTTTGAAACCACACAAACCTTTATGATGCACACCATTTTCACAATTTTATCACTCAATGGCGAAAGTACATACATAGGCACTTTTTTGTTTATAAAAATATTTTCAAAAAATAATATTTTGGGTTTCTTTTTGGGCAGCCTTTGGGTTCCACTGGGTTCCCTTACGTTCATCTTAGATTCACCTAGGGTCGGACTTGGGGATAGACCAGAAAAGAACCCGCATGCATACCAAACTCACACAGGTGCGACTAGCAAAAGTGAAGGACCCTGTAACATAGAATATAACAAATATTTCATTATTTAAGTTTTAGGCAACTGGTTATTGTCTTAGTTACAAATAAAATGTGCACTTAAAAGTCAGTTTAAGTCTGAAAACAAATATTAAAAAATTTGTACCAAGCTCTTGTTAATCTCCAAAACAAATCTAACTTAATCAAAATCTGATTCAAGTGTAGGAGGCCTTGAGATTTTGATCAATGTTTGGGGCACGGAAGACCATGGTGAAATCTTATTGCACATATTATGAACTGCTTTAATTTGTGGTGGCTAAATTAACAATAAAAAAATTATATCCTGAAATAAGTTAATGTACTATACTGTAAGGACATAACACGTTTAATTAATCTTTCGGTATAATTTTTCAATTTGCAAATACCACAAACTTGCCATAACAGTTTTCTGTAAAGAAGTTAGCAGGAACATTTATTGTTCTCTGAACAATTAAAACATGCACTTTATTCCTCCTCATTTTTTACTACAATATAGAGATGTTATTTATCAAATTTTGGGAGATATTCAGAATCCAGATTTCTTAATTTGAATTAATATCACTTGGTTCCAAAAAATCTTGATTTTAAATTTGATCGAAATGTTTTGCAGTGATTCTTATAACCCTGTGCCAGGGGTTATGGCAGAGGTTCCCTCATCAAAGAATTACGATGGTGGATTTTCCTGTAACCTTATGGTACATTCTTAGGACATAATTTCTTGGTGGAGTTTTGTTTAGTTGGTAATGTAAAGTTTAGCATTGTGAGAGGTAAGCGAAAATGTGAAAAATGAGATAATATACCAACTATAGGTGATTAGATATTATGAAATATCATTTAATCATCATTTTTTGATATGGTTCTTATACGTTGGAAAATTTATTTTACACTGTAAATGTTGTAAATATAATTCTGAAGTTAAAACTAGAAAGCAAATATAAGTTAATTCATTAACACAGAGTCTAGTTAACAATGAAGTGATATCAATTTATCTTTATGGTAGAATTATTTGTGGATGCTAAATTATTTAAATTTTTTTATCAGCCTGATGTTGAGGGCAACCTGAGATAATAAATTATTATCTTGTTAAGAGATTTCAAAAGGAAATATGTAATATACTAATATATGGATGTGAAATAAAGTTTGAGAAATTATTTTGGTTAAAAGTTCTGATGTTTGGGTAATAATAAAATTGGAATGATAAAAAGTTAAGAAGTCAAATGAAATGAAATACTAATAAGGACATTACATTGAAAAAAGGAGTACAATACAGGAACAATAACTTGCAGCAAAAAACTTTGTGCAGCAGAAAAATGGATTTAAATTGTAGGAAAGCTACAATAGAACACATCAATTTGTAACTGGATAAAATAGCAAAAAATACTTGAACAGGCGTAGCATTAATATTTCTACATTTACCCAAAACAACTTCCAATTACATGAAACGTAACAATCATTATAAAACAAAAAACAAAAATAAAGCTGAAAACAAAATTGTGTTGGCTGATGTTACCACCGTACCATTTTTAATGCTCCGCACTGCAGCTAATGTTCAAGCACATATTGCTCCCATATGATAAAATAGTACACATTATTACATCAAACAAATGGAACCACACAATTCTGCCAAATGAAGCACATGCACATCTTCTCCAACCAGAATGTACAATATTCTTGTAATAGGCTTGCCATCTCTACCATTGACAAAACCAATGATTTACAGCTTGGCCAAGATGCAAACTTTACCTAAGAAAATCTTCAAGCACTTTAAAATGTTCACAATACAGAGGGAAAGCAAAGACTGTAATGTCACATCCCAAAGCCGGAACACTGTAAACTGCAAACTATAGTATTTTTTTGTTTGTTTTCTGATTTCTAAAGGAACTTACAATGCATATACTTAAGATAGCTTTAAAACTCAATTTATCAAATACCCAGAAAGTCTTATCAAGTAGAAATGCCATTAACAAGTGAAATCATGAAATAGCCTAATACAGCAATAAAATCCAGATTTTACTACACAGCTGTAACTTCAAAATTTGATAAAATTACTAGTAACCCGGTTTAGCATAATGCTTTACATATGTGATTTAGGCATACCCAGGAAAAACTCTTTGCACTTTGATGAAGATAGCTCTCAAACAGTTGATTGCAGGTCTGAAATACAAGGTGGCAGCCACATAGGTCACTCAGAAAATGTATTGCAGTGACAATAAATCATTCTTTTCCACTCCCAAACTATTCCCAAATCTGAAGTATTTTTTAGGCGCCCAAAAGTGTAGAAGTGTACCTCCAAAACTAGGTGCTTGACCCTAGAAACACTTCACTTTGCAAGAACTGGTTTGGTCTGATGTAGTTCTGATTTTGCTATTGTATTCATTCAAACCCTCTGAAGTATGGTGAAATACTTGGTATAACTGCTGTTAATGATAGAGCCTTGCAACCCAAACACTGAACAGTATCAAAATAGTGACTCTAGCTCCAATTA
Source organism: Cryptomeria japonica (assembly GCF_030272615.1). Classification (NCBI taxonomy): domain Eukaryota; kingdom Viridiplantae; phylum Streptophyta; class Pinopsida; order Cupressales; family Cupressaceae; genus Cryptomeria; species Cryptomeria japonica. The sequence goes on along the minus strand of NC_081406.1, from coordinate 45,923,172 downwards.
TGGCCAAGAAAGGGGTTGGCTAGATAAGTAGGCAGCTTACTCAGAAAATACTCCAGAAAATCCCTTCAATCGTTTGAAATCAGCTATCAAATCTTCCCTTTCCCACTGCAAAGGATGAAACTGGTCAATATCAATACTAAACAGCAGTTGTAATGATTTTATGAGCTACAATGTCGTCCAAGAGGGGTCGGCCTAATAAGGAGACACCTCACTCAGAAAATTGCTTTAAAGGTTCATAAATCTTGGAAGCTCTTACAAAATTTGCCTCTTTCTTTGTCAATGTAGAAAAATTGTTACAACCAACACCAAACAGAAAAGGTTATGACTTTGCCTTGCTCCAAATATACCCAAGAAAAGGGTTGTCCTAGTAAGAAGGCACCTTACTCAGCCATAACCAGCAAATACACTTCAAAAGTGATTTTCTTTAAGCCCAAATGAAACTGCAGAAGTAGAGCTTCCTCACACACCCTAAGAAGATCTTCCACAAGTGCAGGTGTGATGACTTGTGTAGTTTTTCGTCTCTACAAGCTGCTCCAAACCCTAGGGTTCAGCTAAGCTCCTCTCAAGGGGCAAGGATGAAATAATATCCAATGTAACATATCAAATGACTCCTCAAGTTGCCTTTTTTAAAACCCTATGCCCTAATTAGGGTTTCTCTCCAAGCGCCCACCTTTAATTATAATCCTTAGTTGGCTTTAACTTTAATTTCTCACTAAAACCATTTTTCCTTCTCCTCAAGGGATGTTCACTCCCTCTCTAGACTTAAGTGAACTTTGAAGGAGTATAACTTAGGTTTTTAATAAGGTTTTAATTTAGCAACTTTAATATTTTGTAAATTATAACTGATACCTCCATTCCACTCTAGCATACCGTTTGAACCATGAGAAAATTAACCCAATCATGGGTCCTCTATCCATCCTGTTAGTCTATGAGGACCTGGTGGTAGACTAATCCTAATTGATTGACGCTGGCTAAGAAGGGGACATTACAAAGACTCCTTAGGTCGTCTTTTCAAATTTGCACATCATTCCATACTTAAAACAATATATCAATACCTATAGTTACAAACTGTGCTTCATTTCAGCTTGTAAACTGCAGTCAAAACAAATAATTCTACAACTTGGACAGAATTTATAGGCAAAGTTTTAGTATTATGTGTAAAAAACATTTTGTTATATATTCTCTAATAATCATATTGAGTTATTAAATTTTTTTGGCAGTGTTTATCTATGAATAAAATGTCTATGTACAATGTATCTAACTTATTTGGATTAGGTATTTGTTGTGCGAATCGCACACCCATCCCTGTCTTGGACAGGGACCCCCCGGTTTGTGCCTTTCTGTCTTTGCGGAAGAGGAAGGGGATATGAAGGGTCAAGTGCCGCTAAAACCAAATGCCTCAAAGGGCCATATTGCGAACTTAAAACTCCCCAATTCTTGCAAAATCGCCTAAATGTGAAAAAAGAGTTAAAGCCTGCAATGATGTTGAAATGCCGATTTTCGCCAAGGGATACAAAGGAGATAAAATATGCAAAGTACCAATGTTGACAAACTCGCCCAAGTGCCCAAGCTTGCACTTCTTGAAGAGAAAAGTTAAAAAAAGCTACAAAAATTGGCTAGAGGTCCGAAATTGCAAAAAGTTGCAAAAATGCCCATAAGGTCCGAAAATGCTAAAAGTTGCAAAAACTGGCTAGAGGTCCGAAATTGCAAAAAGTGCCCAAAGGGCCGAATTTGGGCATTTAAGTGAAAATTTGAAAAGTGAAAAAGCTGCAAAAAGTGCCCAAAGGGCTGAATTTGGGCCTTTAAGTGAAAATTTGAAAAGTAAAAAGTTGCAAAAAGTGCCCAAAGGGCCGAATTTGGGCCTTTAAGTGAAAATTTGAAAAGTAAAAAGTTACAAAAAGTGCCCAAAGGGCCGAATTTGGGCCTTTAAGTGAAAATTTGAAAAGTAAAAAAGTTGCAAAAAGTGCCCAAAGGGCCGAATTTGGGCATTTAAGTGAAAATTTGAAAAGTGAAAAAGTTGCAAAAAGTGCCCAAAGGGCCAAATTTGGGCCTTTAAGCCAAAATGTTAAAAAGTGAAAGTTGGCAAAACACTCCAAAATCCCAAAGTTTGCAAAAGTGCCCAAAATCCCGAAATTCACCATTAAGGGATGAAATGTCAAAGTTTTTAAAACTTTTCGAACGCCCCTCTTGCCCGAAATTGCCAGGAACAACTAAATTCGCGAAAGGTGTAAAAGCATTAAAACTTGGGAAATTTTCAAATGACCCTCCAGGCATTAAATTTTAATATTTGTTAAATTAATTAATTAATTTTTCAAATTGATTTATTGAAATGAAATTAATCGTTTGCAGGTCGTGGGATGTCATTAAAGAACCAGGAGAAAGACTTGAAACACAAATCGAAGAAGGATTGCAATCAAGGCCAGGCGCTGAAGACTGGAAAAGAAAAAAGATGTGGGAACGCGTTGCAGGAGCGCAAGAGCAACCAAACATTGGGAACCGTGCTGCTGAACAAAGATGAAGTCCACCACCGGGACCAAAGACCAAAGAACACTCTGAATGCTGCAAGTTTATGCCTTATCGAGAAAAAGCACACAGCTGGATTTAATTCCAGGAATTCAATTTCTAAAAAGTTGAAATTGTTTTATTGTAAAACTGCTTGTAGGTCCCACTCAGATATTTTGAAAGAAAGGGGAAACAAGTCAGTTGTGGACAGTTATGTCCAACTACCAGATAGACTCAAATTGAAGCCAAATAGTGGCAAGTAGTTGAAATTGTGGTTGAATGGATGAGTGAGAATTTAATGGGCATGGGTTAAGGCTGCTAGTTTCTGGAAGGCAAATCAGGACCCTTGGATGCAGTCCATCCTAGCCTTCCATTCAAAATTGTAATATCTATAACAGGCAGAGGCCTTTCTTTTGTAAAGGGTTAGATGGTTAGATAGTTAGAGATTTTTGTTAAATAGTTAGACTCTGGTGAGAGGGTTAGATTTTAGAGTTAGAATAGGTTAGATTTTAAGCAGTAGCATAGAGATGCTGCAGAAATTGTTGTAATAGGCAGCGGAAATCAATATATAGGCATTGATTTGGTGTTTATTTTCTTGTTTTCATCCTGTTTGCATGGTTTCTCTCAGCATTTTAGATAGATCTTTCTATTTTGGGTGTGTAGGTATTTGATAGATTCAGGCTCATACCATTAAGGATATACTGATTGTGTATCCTTTTGTATGGTTAACCTTAGCCTTTAATTGTGCGTAGTTCAATTGCAGGGGTTCGTCTGAGCTGCGCCAGAATTGGGTGCTTAGCCGTGCGTCTCCAGTCTGAAAACCTTCCAAGTCCCTTTGAAGATTGCACCGTTCCTGCAAGGTTGTGAGCTATTCTGGCCAAGCAGGAATTGGTTATGTTGAATCCGTCTACCCGCATACCCGTGTTGTTAGTTTTAGATCTCCTAACCCTTTCCTTTTGCTCTTTATTGCGTAATTCGAGAATCGCAACAAACCAACTTGTTGCAAATCGTAAGTTACCTTGTGCTCCTAGCAAATCACATCGATCACTGAGTAATCCTGCAGTCAAGACCTGACAATCAAAACCTTGAGGTCGTCCCCTTTGATCAAACGTAGAAAATGGCATTAGGGATTCCCTTATCTCAAGAGAGGATAGGATACTCAGCAGGTTTATTCTATTCTGCGTTGGCCGTATGGAGTTTGCAGCAATGCGATTTCAGACACGTCAACAGGTATGCCCAGTACTGCTTGCATGTGGTGCAAGTAATTATTGGATGGTTTTCCATCCTAAATCTTTTCTGAAAATCACATCAACTGAAAGTGAGATTATGATGCAATATCCCTTTTCATTTTCTGATCACCCAGTTCTTGTGATGGGAAAGGTGAGAGCATATAGTGAAAGGATCTACATATCAAATCAAATTGTAACAGATGAAAGCAAAGCACCAGATGACAAGCTAGCCTATACCACTTATTTAGCATATGCATTACTGAAAGTGAAAACGAGCTTCTTCCACTTGTTTAGTCAGAAAGTTTAAGGCCACTTACACTTATTCAGTGGGAAAACTTATTACAAGTTAAACACTTGTTTAGTGTGGTGAGTAGCAACCAAAACATCCACTTATTCAGTGTGAATCAATAAAAAGCTACCGCTCATTCAGTGGGGTGAGTACAATAATCAAAGAGCTTGTACCAAATACACTATTGATACTACCATCCAATGTTAACAATATTAGTCCACATGCAACCATATCAAATGGATATGTCTCTGCTGTAAGAAAAATGCTGATAAAGGAAAGTACTGCTGATATAAAGTGCTGATGATAAGACGGAATCGCCATAACACCCCAAATAGAACCCAAAGTGCCAAAATCATGTACAAATCCACCCAGCTTGAAACAACAACAATATACTTTGATGAGTGATGAATATTATGCTGGTACTGGTTTGATATTGCATTGGAAGCATGCTGATGAAACTCACCCAGCTTGTCCCCAACACCTCGAACATACAGGCTGATACATCACCTTAGAAAAGCTCCAACATAGACCAAATCTCATCGAAAGAAGGATACATCAATCTGAAAATGGATTTCAGATCTCAGGTTTGATATTAATGAGCGCATGATTGTACTGGGGCTTGTGGAGGAGGTGCGGTGGGGTCGAATCCATATAACAACAATTTTTACTTTTTCAACTTAATACCATGAGCATATCAGATGCATGTACCAACAACATAGGATGCAACAATTACACAAAACAAGTAGAACACACAATTTATGTGGAAACCCTTATGGGAGAAAACCATGACATTACTTGCTTATATATAATAATCTTTTACAATAAGTTTGTTGGTTCCAACCCACGGGAGACACCAACTCCCTCCACTCTTTGTAGGCACCAACCTACTGGAGACGCCAATCCCCACACCTGAGTACCAACAACAAAGAGACTCCAATCTCTTTCAATGAGAGGCACCAACCTCCCGATCCTTAGAATAGAAGGCTCCAACCTTCAAAGTACAATATGATAGATGTATGCAAACTTCCTCTTCAAATTTTCTCCATGAATCTGCTCATACCTGTTGACGTGTATTTTGTACACAATCATACACAGAATAAAATACCCAAAGGCATCTTATCCTCTCTTGAATAAAGTCTCTAACTGCTGAAGATATCGCAAGAAGGATCAGTTAGGATGACTCCAATGTTCTTTTTGGTAGGGTCTCTACGTGTGGATAAGCACCAGTGGTCGTTGTGATTGTTGTGTCATCAAGGGGCCTTACGTTTCCGAAGAATTTTCTAAACTAAACAAGCTCTAAAAAATAGCAAAAGAGCAGGGTTTGCAAGAGATCTAATCTAGTCTAACCCTAAGAATGACTCAATGCGGACGAGACTTGGTGAGATTCTACCAACTTCAATATTGCCATAAATTAACAACTCAATTGAAATTGATGCGATCTTCTAAGGTAACAAATGGTTTTTCAATACATCAAAGATCAAGGACACTACCACGAAGGTACATATCCAAGATACAACAACGATTGAAGGTTTAAGCGATTCAAATATCTCTAGTCAACCACGCAAGGCGTTCCTACAATCAGCAAGAAGCTAGTGGTTTGGAAAGCGAATCCTACCAAAGATCAAGTCCAACACTTTGTCCTTCGAATTAACACACTACTTTGATTGAGAATGATTCAAGAAAATGAACAACCATGAAGATAACCACGAGTATTGCAATAAAACACCATAACTTCAATATTTTATTGATCTCAAAGCCATCATGTACAACAATTGTTTGAAATTCCCTTCTCAAAGCTCAATCTTGCTACAAATCAAATTACTAATCTCTAATATCTCTCTAATTCTCTAATTTTTCTAGTTACAAAATGAAAAGAAATGAGGGTATAAATAGCATCCTCAATTACAATGAACGGTCCAGATCGAAAGAAGATCAATGGCCAAGATTATGACACCTAAACTCTAATTAGGGTTTATTACAAATAGCCCCCTTTTTACTGAACAATATTAAATGCATAGCCAAATATTAAATTTGGCACAAAAATCTAGGAGGCATAGACCAATGACAATTAAGGTGCCATGTTATCTATAACAACCTCTCATCTAGAATCTTATTGCCTTTCCAATGCTCCTTTTTAGCATATGCAATGAATCTTGATACGATTCCTTCGATCTCAGCAATTGGAATCTCGGGAAGATTCCTCATTCTTTCTTCTAAGTGGATGACCTGATCAAATGCCTTGAGAAGAGCAGCGTCCCATCCAGGTTCAAGTTCTTTAGTCTTCTCAATCAAGAGCATGGTAGCAAACATCTGGTCCCATTGCTCATCTGTGATAACATTAGCATCCTTGCAAAAGATGACCTTGACTCTATCCTCCAATTCCTGCAAATCCACATCTGTCTCAACCTCGATCCTCCTACCAAGAATGGTACGTAGTACCTCAAATACTCTGTCCTGGATCGGGTGGATAACCTCCTCAACATGATTACACCTGGTATTGATGTCCTCGAAGAGAACTTCCTTCATCTGGAGTAAGGTTGACCACTGAAGCAAACTATGAGGTCCTCCATCCATTATCTTTTCCTGTGCTAGGACCTTCCTTGGTGTTTGTCTGATTACTTGCAAGACAGGAATGATAACATCTTTGGTATGAGCAAAAGTGGCTACCGTTATCATCAAGTTGTGGATGATCTCAAGAACCTGGATAGCCCTATGAATGGTCTGCATCATCCTTGTTGCAAATTCCATGGCAACTGTATGAGATTTGTCAATCCATGAGCTCATAAGCTGGACCAAACTCCTGACTCTCTCTGCCTCACCAATTGATTGAAGGGGAAGTGCCTGTACGGGTGATCTTGCTGGATCCTGACGTCCCAAAGGCTGATTGAGATGGCTGAAATATGTTCTCCATGCACCGACCTCTCTCTCAAGCTTTCTATTTTTCTCCATTTCTTCTCTAAGCTTGTCTTTCAATGCCTCAAATGAATCGGTGGCATCATCCAGTGTTTGCTCGACCGTAAGTGGACCAAGCTCAAATGTTTCTACATAATATTCCTCTGCAAGGATCTCACCTTCATACTTGTCCACTGCCGGTGTAGCTATCTGCAATTTTCTGGATCCAGTCTCATCTCTAATTATCTTGGACATCCTAGTAGCCTTTCTCTTCTCTGTCACTTCCTGAGAATGTCCAACAAGGCTCTCTAAATCAATCACATTGTCCTCGTCCTCGATCACAATTACCTTCGTTAGTCTTTCCTTTAACCAATCTGGGATGGCCGATCTTGTTTCTTTAACCTGAATCTCCTTAAGCAATTCTTCTTGTCTGGGAGGAGATGTTACTTCGTTATCTTCCCTATCTTCATGCAACTCATTATCCTCGAGAGATCCCCCTGGTGACCTTTGAGGTGCCTGTCCTTCTTTATCATTTTGTACCATAGATTCCATAGACTCCTCTATCTCAAATGTCCTCTTCTCCTGTCGAGAAGATGTGCCTGATGAACGATCTCGGTTGGCCTCTTGCTTCTTCTTGGAAGACTCTCTTTTCTCAGGTCTCTCTTTCCTCTTCGAGCCTCTGGGATGGAGATTGCCTTCACTTGCGCTTCGAAGGTTGCCTTCACTTGCATTTCTAGGATTAGGATTGCCTTCGCTTACACTTGCTCCACCTTCAGCTGGTCTCTCCTCCAAGGTGAAAGTCATAGCTATGCCCTGTTCTCTCAACTTCTGATGCTGCACATCAACCCATCTGCGAGTACAAGACAAGACTGGAGCCATCAAAGCATCTAGATCCACAACCTCGGGCTCATTCCAATCTAACCTTACTGTTTTGCTTTCTCGATCATAGGATGATTGGAGATGTCTACCACTGTCCTGAGCTTGGTCGGCCACTTTGTAAATCTTGCATTTCCTGATGAAATCCAAAGGCAATCTAGAATGCATTTTTCTTTTCACTTCAAGATCATCTAAGAGATTCATCATAAAATCTTCTATCTGAAACTCATGCTTATATTTCCTACCGACTGTCTCCTCCATATATCCATGTGGATCAAAGCTTTCTCTCAAGGCAAAGAATGAAAATGAATACAAAGCTAACTCCTTCTCTGCGTCATCCATGGCTAGAGCATTAGGACATACCTCAACTGAATTGCCTAATATGATAGGTACAGGAACTCCATTCCCATGTCTGTGTCTGAACGCCTTCGCATAAGCTGCCAACTGTCTTGTTACCTCAAGTAACACAATTCTGTCTGTCGGATATCTCGGCAACATATATGGAGGTGAAGGACATCCATGAACTCTAATATAAGTAAATTTCGGAAATTGGATAAACCAAGCACCGTACCTCTTTACTAGCTCTTGTGCATCCTGTGATAGCCTGTTGTGAATCCCGCCTTGCAACGTCCTTGTGATGTTCATCGTGAAGGTATCATTAACTAACTTGTAGTTACTTCCTGGCGGATGATGCAAGTGGACATAGGAATCACAAACTCTGACCTCGCTGGGTCCTCTTCCAATCACTCCTCTGTGAGGTAGTCCTGCATACTCAAAGCTTCTGATCAAGGCATATATGATGTATGAACTCATGTGGAAGGATTTGGTAGCCTTTAGTCTCCTTAACTGTACGTCCAAGCAATGGCTAATCATTCTAGCCCAATGAATTGTTCCTTTTCCTTGAACTATTACTTGGATGAAGTAGAACATCCACTTCTCAAAGTAGAAGGCTTGAGGGGCTTCTGTGACTCGGTTGAGCATTGTTATCAAATCTCTGTACTCCTCCTGGAAGTCGATCCTATGTGGTGTGTTCGGGATCTTGCTCAGGCGAGGACGACTCTTGAGTAACCAGTTCTTATTGATGATGCTTAAGCAAGCATCTGGATCATCTTCGTACATGGACCTGGCTCCTTCTATGCTTTTGTAGACCATATCTCTGTGCTCTGGAAGATGGAAAGCCTCACTTATAGCTTCCTCTGAAAGATAAGCTAAAGTGTTTCCCTCCTTGGACACGATCGTTCTGGACTGTGGATCATAATGGCGAGCACACTTGATCATCAACTCATGGCACTGGACTGCTGGAGGAAAGCCAGCCGCCTTAATGATGCCACTTTCAATTATCCTCCTGGCGACAGGTGATGGCTTGCCAATATAAGGGACCTCCCGAAACTTCTTTGTACTGAAGTTGCCCAAGTTGGTATCTCCAATGTTACTCCACTTAGACACGATCTTGGTCTCCAGTTCTTCGTTCTTTTGATCTTCCTTCATGAGAGCTGGACGACTGGTGGATGCTCCCGCCTTCGGGGTTGCCATTGTAACACCTACACAACATTTCATAATAAGTAATGGATTTTGCAATGTATAACTATAGATTAGAGATTAAATTAGGAAACTTCATGATAAATCGTTGAGTTATCATTTCCTAAATACGATCGAGCTACTGAAATTCAAAATTTCAAAATTCAAAATTTAAACTTGAGGCTAGGACGATCAACATTCAAAATTAAGACAAGGGATCACTTCGCCATACCTCTCTTGAGAGCTTAACTCTAAAAATGAAAAATAAGGCGATTCGCCTAGGCAAAAATCGATGTTTGATGTATCAATGTAATCTTCCTCAAACGAACGTCTTCCTTAGCAACTTCGCCAACCTTAGGGGTCTTCAACGTGATGATGGCAAGTTCGCTCAACTCCAACCCAAGTTCGCACTCCCTTTGATGATGTTTCGCACCTCCTTGATGAAATTCGCACTTTGTAATTGTCTTCTCCAAATCGCATGCAAAGGATGATTAAATGATGTTTTAAAATGCAATAAACCACCTCCCTTTTATAGGCGCTAACCCTCTCAATCCCCTCTAGGCCGACTTTGGCAAATAAAGCAATTAAAAACAAATTTTAATTAAAAATTAAGGCCGACTTTTATTAAAATATAGAAAATAAAACCCAAGCGCTCACCCTCTTATTTAATTAAAATTAATAATTAATTAAAAATGCCTTCATAATTAATTAATTCGATTTTTTAAAGGCAAAAAATAATTAATTAAATGTTCATGCGCAATTTTAAATGCCAATTTTAAAATATTTCAATTTTTATCGATTTTTTAGCATTTAATATAATTCAAAAATTAATTGGCGCCAAAACATGAGAGAGGTATAGGTACAAACCATATCGCCCTGGTCCCTGACTGAGGGACAGGAGCGAACTTCATTTTGGCCTTGATTTTCTCGCCTTTTACGTTCAAAATCATTTCCTCTACGTTGAAACTGGCAATTTAAATAGGAATCTTGCGCTTGATCGATCAATGTTGTAGACGAATGCCTCCTAAGATCATTATCGCCCTGGTCCCTGACTGAGGGACAGGAGCGAACTTCATTTTCTAGCCCAAATTTGCGATTTTTTAGCATTCACCCCTTGTTTATCACTTTGCAAATGACGTTTTCAACCTTGGTGATCTTTGTTTTGAGGTGATCTTTTGGAAAGAATGAGTGATTTTGTGAATATCGCCCTGGTCCTTGACTGAAGGATAGGAGCGATTTAGCTTCTTTGCTCAAGTTAATCACCTTTTGACGTTTGGTTCCTTGCATATCATCTTCTCAAAGACATTTTTGACCTTGTGTGACCTTGTACGATCTTGCCTTGACGTAGTTCTTGAAAGAAATGGCCAGTTTAGTGAATATCGCCCTGGTCCTTGCCTGAAGGACAGGAGCGATCTTTTATGTCTTGGGCTCATCCTTGTTCCTATCAACTTGCAATTGTATTCACAGTGTAAAATGATGTCCTTTGATCCTTTTTGAACACTTGAAACGAACGTGGCCTTCGAAATTTAAGCATATTTAGAGATTTCGCTCTGGTCCCAAGGAGAGGGACAGGAGCGATTTGTCCTAAAACTCCAAAAATTTGCCACTTTAAGCTTCAAAAATCTTCCAAATCTTTCAATTCGCGTTCAAATGCATTTCCTGGCGACCCTGCACAAGACAAATGAAACAAATTAATAACCAGGATGCATAAAGTATCATTTTCGCCCTGGTCCCTGACTGAGGGATAGGAGCGAACTTGCTTCCACAGGCCAAAATATCACGATTTTTAGACCTCAGTCACTTGACAAGGCAAAAATAAGACTTTTCCAATGCTCGGGATCAATTATCAAAATTTTCAAAATTTGGTCAAAATCATTCAATCAGACAAAATTCCATAATTCCATCATCAACACTTAGGCAAAATCTGGACTCGCATTCGAAATTCCGACTGAACCTAGACCAACTTTCTTGACCGCTGACAGATTCACCTTATTTCAAAATTGCATCTTACGGGAGGAAGCTCAACAAGTCTCAAAATTGACTGGACTCTGGCCTAAAAACACTAAAACGGAAACCCTAAGGCTTGACCCTAGTCTAGACGACTGACATACTAAACCAAAACCCTAAAAAGCAGAGAGAAGAACGAGCAAAAACGAGCAAAAAGAGGGGGTCCCCATTTTAATGGGGCGATGTGTGAAATGGTCACAACAATACCCTTATTGAAGTTTTCACAATACTCTTTCACAAATCATGCATAAGTTCATTCCAATGTCTTCACAAAATGAGATCAAAAGAATCTCATAAGTCTGCTCATGTATTTGATATATTTATCTGCCTTCATGCACACAAATAATCGTTCATATGCTGCGCATAACTCTGTTGGAACAGTTGTCATTGATGTCAAACATTCATGGTGCAAAGATTAATAGACATAACAGTTGCTATCATTATTATTGATGTCAAACATAAGAGGCAATATTATCATAAGCAGTATGCTGAACACATCACGATCCAAGTTGAAATATATTTGGAGATGGTTTTTCAGATTACAAAAGAGAGCGTCATGCATAGATAAGGATGATGCAATTGGAACCAAATGGTTTGACAGTAAAGGTTATCTATTATTTTACTATCTTTAAGAGCAATGTAAGACAATATGAAAAATATTTTCAAACGAAATTCAGTTCATCACAAAGATCATTGTATCTAGATTGTGGTCCATAATTTCGATATCAAGAAAAGCCCAAGTTACCTCAGTTTCAGTGATCATGTAGAACAACTATGTAGAAGGAGCAGTAATTAAGGGTGACAGAAATTTGCATGTTGAAGATAGTAAACAGTGTGATAATATAATTAGACAATGACAAATATCAATCTGTTCTGCACAAATCTTATGTTTATTGTAAATAAAGAAAGATTAATATTAGTGTTTTATTCTAAACAAGAGGAACAGCCATCATCAAGGAAAGGGTTAACTTTGTGAAGACAATGATCTGTTTATACTAGATGCAGTGATTCCCAAGAAAGAATAAACGAACATCAGAAAAAGACAAAGATTAAAAGGTACGATCTGATTATGAATAAAGCAATTAGTAAAAAAGATGAAACTCACTACAAGACAAAATACAAGGTACGTTGACTAAAAGCTATGGTTTGTAAGTCTATAAGGAAGCGATATTATTATTATTATTATTAAGGAGAAGCTATTCATAAGAGGCAGCAATAATTAATAAAGACATATCCTTAAAAGGCAGCGATTCAGATTTATGAGTGTTAAGATTCATATATAATGTTTGAGAAGGCTACTATTTCATTAGAGAGATTAAAGTCCTTTAAACAAATGGTAATATTTATGTGTTAAGGGAACAGCAATTGTTATCAAAAGGTTTTGAGTTTAGAGGGCAGCGATAGCATGAAGGATAGTTAATAAAAGGTAGGGCATCTTCTAAGAGTTATCTCTTTATCAAGAGATGCCTCCCCTCACATAGAGGCATAAGTATATAAAAAGGCATCAGTTCTTTTGGAGTAATGTAAAATTTCTTACTAGGACTGGCTGCTAGTAGATAAGTTTGCCCAGATTATATAGAAATATAGCATTGAAATTAGCCGGTTGATTATTGAAATACCTATGGATTCCGTTTAATTCTATAGCCCTTGCAACCTCAAATTAACTAGTTTTCAAGTTTGTTGACATAGCATTTATTGACAATCATTATGCAATATACAATAGAGTGTTATACAGTGCACCTGTTAATTTGCAGAAGCATTTGCGTGGCTATCAGCTGTTTGGTAGTCTTCGGGTCTCAGAGTTTTCTGATCACAGATTTGCGTATGCCTCTGGAGGATTTCCTGTGTAGAGTACCCTTCGAATTCTGGATTCCGTAGATGTTACCACCATCATAATGCCCATCTCTATATATGTTAGCGCTGTTCAACGAGATTTCCTCGTAGCTGATGAATCGGTTGACGAACACTGTCCCGACCCCTTGTGCGTTGATCCTCAGCAGCTTGCGGAGCGACTAGTCCTTCTCCTTCACGCCTTCAACTCTACACCAGACGATAACCATACTGCGATACACACCATGTTGTGATTGATGCCATACACCTTTCAACCTTGCTGCAATTAAATCCCAACTGCAATTAACGCCGCTCTGTTACCCGATATCGGGTTAATGTGCACGCTGAATGTGGTCTCCGTTTGAGAGTGCGAAAAGCATATTAATGCCGCCACTTGGAATCCGCAGACCTGCATGTTACAAAACCTTGCAAGTGAACAACATTCTTGCACCTTACGTGGTTACCAGGTTTGTGTTTGCAAGAATCTTTAGATGTTATACACGGACGTGGCTCTGCAATTATCTTCTAATGCTCACGCTAGTAAATTGCCCCTTGTTCTTCATTTGATTCCAATAGGCCAGAAATGGTTGGCGAAAGGAATGGTACAACAACATTGATATCCCGTGGATATTCAACCTTTACTTCCAGGTTTCTGTTTATAAAAAATATGATCTGCTCCTCCTTATTTGCCAACATTATTTAAAGGACAAAAACGGGTGTAAATCCCGTAGGAAAACCAACTCCTGTAAGCTTAAGTAATTAAATTAAGCAAGGTACTTTGGCAAACTAATATTCAACTTTAAGCTTTAATCGTTATTGAAAAATTAAAGAACTCTTATTATAATATATTAGTCAATATTAACACTAATATAAAATAAGGAAAGTTCACTTTATTCATATTTGATACCAAATAATATTAATCTGCCGGGGACATCACAGTCTCCCCTGCCTCGTGTTGCTTGCCCTCAAGCAACTCCAAAATTCTTTCATTTTCCCAGGTGGCATCATCCTGAGGCAGATTTTTCCATTTGATGAGATATTCCCTGATAGTTCTGTTTCGTAGTTGCCTGTCCCGGGTGTCCAAATTACTTTTGGAACCATTTCAAACTTTCCTTCATCATTCAAAGGAGTTAAATCTTTGGAAACTGACACCTATTGCCCTAAAGCTTTCTTGAGACAAGATACATGAAATGCATTGTGTATCTTGCTATCCACTGGTAAATCAAGTTTCCGAACTACCTGATATGGACCATAAAACCGAGGTTTTAATTTTCCAGACCCACTATGTTTTAGAGAAGATTGCCAATAAGGTTGCAACCTGAGAAATACCAAATCTCCCACTTCGAAATGGCGTTCAACTTGCTTTTTATCCACATAGAGTTTCTGTTGATTCTGAGCACATTTCAAATTCCCCTTAAGAGCTGACAAAATTTCTTGGTTTTCTTGAAGCCAATCACGAGATTTAGGTACATTGCTCTGCTCAAAAGCGAGGTCAAGAAAAGAGAGTACATCATACCCATATAATGCTTTGAAAGGAGACATACCAATTGACATATGAAAGGTAGTATTATAGCAATATTCACCCAAATATAGCCACCGAACCCAAGCTTTCTGATGACCGGCAACATAGTTACGAAGGTAACCTTCAATCCACTTGTTCACTATTTCCGTCTGTCCATCGGTTTGCGGATGATAGTTGGTGCTATGATTCAACTCTGTACCTATTAATTTGAAAAGCTCTCCCCAAAATATGCTAAAAAATCTGCTATCTCTATCACTGATTATAGTCTTGGGTAAACCATGTAAACGGAAAACCTCGCTGAAGAATAACTCTGTAATCTGAACTACTGTAAATTCTGTAGTGATAGAAAAGAAGTGTGTAAATTTAGTTAGTCTGTCAACCACAACAAAGATACAATCTTTACCTTGGGATCTTGGTAAACCTGTGATAAAATCCATTGATATACTTTCCCATTTCTGATCTGGTATAGGCAGTGGCTGTAATAGACCTGCAGGATACGTTTCCTCTGCTTTATTTTGTTGGCAAGTGTTGCATTCCTTGACATAACGTAGGATATTGTTTTTTAATCCTTTCCAAGTGAACCTTTCTCTTACCTGATGATACATTTTGAAGTATCCAGGATGCCCTGCTAGAGGAATATCATGCATAAATTGGAGAATTTTTTCTTTCAACTTCGAACCTGGAATTAAATAAATCCTGTCCTTGTAATAAATAACATCATTGACAACTTTATATTTATCATCTTGTATATTACCATCTAGCAAATCACATGCAAAAGAATCCTTTGAATACTCGACCAGCAATAGAGATTTCCAATCAGCTGTTACTACAGATATCGCATTGATTTCAGGCCTTCTAGATAAAGCATCTGCAACAAGATTATTTTTACCCTTTACATATTCAATCTCAAAGTCATAAGCTTGGATCTTACTGATCCATTTCTGTTGCTCTGATACCACTGTAAAATTCCTTACTAGGACTGGCTGCTAGTAGATAAGTTTGCCCAGATTATATAGAAATATAGCATTGAAATTAGCCAGTTGATTATTGAAATACCTATGGATTCCATTTAATTCTATAGCCCTTGCAACCTCAAATTAACTAGCTTTCAAGTTTGTTGACATAGCATTTACTGACAATCATTATGCAATATACAATAGAGTGTTATACAGTGCACCTGTTAATTTGCAGAAGCATTCGCGTGGCTATCAGCTGTCTGGTAGTTTTCAGGTCTCAGAGTTTTCTGATGCACACAAGTAAAGTGTGTTGAGAATCGTGGGTGGAGAGAAGAGTGAGTGAATGTGAGGAATAAAAGAAAAATCTTTATAAAGAAATGTGTAAGTGTTCATTGCAAAAATAAAGTTGTTTGCAAAACTGTGGTAATTTGTATCTATTTGGAAATAAAAAGATATTTTATTCTAAATATATGGTTGTGAGCTTATTTGAGTTAATTATTAATGGCACCCATGGAATAATTCAATAAAGTCATGGTTTGAAAAATTCATGTGGGCCAGAATTAATTAAGAAGCTGAGTGGGTTTAATATTGTGATTTTATTACAAGATTGTGGCTTTAATCTAAACTTCCAATGTCATTATAATTAACCGGCTCAGTAGAAGGTTGTATATAAGTTCAAATCGAAATGAAACATTTATGTGGGTAAAGATTTATTTTACTGTAACTCTAAAGTTTTGCGCACAATATTATAGAGGGTATTTCCAAGGTCGTGAAAATTAATATCTGCTACATAGGAAAAACTATTGTTGGAGAAAAGGAAATATATCACAAGGGAAACCTTCTCTTGTGTA
Organism: Cryptomeria japonica; assembly: GCF_030272615.1. Taxonomy (NCBI): domain Eukaryota; kingdom Viridiplantae; phylum Streptophyta; class Pinopsida; order Cupressales; family Cupressaceae; genus Cryptomeria; species Cryptomeria japonica. The sequence goes on along the minus strand of NC_081406.1, from coordinate 45,906,700 downwards.
TGGTCGTGGCAATAATCTGAAGAAAACTTGTGGAAGCTTTGAAGTGTAATCATTCACTCTAGTTAGGCATGAACCGTAGAGTAACATCAAACAAGACTGTAAGGAGTTTCCCAGAGCATGAGTGTCCTGTGGTCACAGAATTCTATGCAATTGGTAACCTTCCTTGAGACGAACCATGTTGGTCCTTCCTCTGCAACAACCGGCTCGAACGCCAAGTACAGGACTATCTTTGAGCTCACAAGATAGACGGCTTAACTTATCTCTCAGTTTGTGAGATGCAAACAATGCCATGAGTGTGTAGTTTATTCTAATATTGGTGGCTGGGATAAGGTCTTTGTTTATGGCTCAAGTATCCAATCAATAAGAACACATAATCCCTGGCTCCATAAACTTATTGGCCTATCAGGACCAGCTTGAGGCAGAGATATTTGCATATTAGGGAACAACTTGAGATTGCGAGAGGATAAGTTGGCCACTCTTAACGCCAAAATCGTTTTTTATCTATTTTGTCATTGCTAGTAGAAGCCTTATGAGGAATAGAAATCAATGAGAAGTTGTAAGTCAATTTTGTATCTGAAAAGTTGTAATTCTGAAATTCTCTGATAATAAATCAAAGACATTATTGGTTCTTGAATTTTGTATGTCAATACTTGGTATAAATCTGTGGTCAATCTCTATGTTGTTCGAACTATATTAAATTTATTTGATATCTATTGAGTGCGTGTTAGAGGTAGAAACCCTGGAAGCAAAAGAAAGTCTGTCACAAATTGGATATGGATATTTCAATGATATTCTTCTATTGCTACTCAGTCATCTTCTTCTCCACATTTCACTATTGCCTCTTATATCTACATATCCTTATGCCTCTTCATGAAAAGAGACATCTCCTTGAATAGAAGTGACCTTTTGAAAAGACATCACCTTTTGTTAACAATTTTTTATATTAGTTGCCTTTTAAAATGCTTTTGTTTATCTTCAAATCAATGTGATTTTATGTCTTATGAAAAGAGGCATCCCATTCATGTAGAAAGGCAATTCTTCAAGGGAAACATCCTTTGTTAACTAATTGCAATAAGCTTACCAACAATCTTCAATACACCTTTGACATCAATGACAACCTTCTAACAACATCGTTCATACATCAATGATAATATGCTTAGACAACAAAACCCTTATTGACATTACTTTGACATCAATGACAACTTCATCTTTGTACCTTTGACATCAATTACAACTGCGTCTTTGTACCTTTGACATCAATGACTGGAATGACCCCTTTTGGAATGATCCTCAATCTTGCCCTAAAATCACAAGTTCAGTTAAAACAAAAGATGTAATAGGGTTAGAATTGTAACTTGATAAATGTCTTTAACAAGATAAATCCTGGTTTAGGTCCTGCAATCATGTTAGTCAACATTAAAAAGGTAATTTGTAATCTCAATTACTTCCTTGAGGGTTAGGGATCATTTAGAAATATAATATATAAGCAACTGCATTAAGTAGCTTTTATAATTAAATTGAATAAGTATTTTAAGTTTAATATGTCATGCATTGGGATTTAGTTCCAAGAATCAACCATGGTAAGGATTAGAGAGGAAGCATGATTGAGAGCTTCGAGCCATTCGCCACATCTAAGCCCAAGGGTGTGGAGCATCCCACTAAGACAACTCAACCCCTTGGCCCACAAGTTGCAGGACTCTTAGTCCATCCAAGCTTGGGGTGGGCTACTTAGAAGGGAACCCATATTGGCTCCCTCAAACATGTCTCCTTAACCCATACATGATTGCTTCTTTCACTTGCCACAATCAACCATTGTGGGAATAGGCGAGGATAATACAAAAAGGGTGCTCGGAACCATTCGCCACAACTAAGCCCAAGAGCGTGGAGCATCCCACTAAGACAACTCAACCTCTTGGCCCACAAGTGGCAGGATCTCTTAGTTCATCCATCCTGGGGTGGGTTACTTAGAGGGGGAACCCATATTGGATCATCCCAAATGCATCTCCTTCCTAACCCACATGTGATTGTTTGTAGGAGAGTAAATTAATCAAATAAATATTTAGAAGAGTTGATAGTTAGTCATTCCATGCTTAATTATTTTAATACTAAATAAGGGATTATATACATACACACACAATTAGGCAAGATCAACATATTGCATACCAATTACTTATTAATTTATAACTCTGCTATCTACAAGTTCTAAACTTAAATCTGCTGTTGCTAGTTGTCCACCAATGATCTGATTGAATGTTTTGATGTTTTCCTTCAAATGCTGATCCTGCTTATATACCCCTCAAGAGGGAGTGAAGGGTTGTTTCTTTTATTTGGTCACAACCCTCTTAGGAGTAATGTCCCTTCCTTCATATCTTTTGCCCCTTAATTAAATTGGTGTTTGTTATGCTCCTTAACAACCCATGCTTTTCCTTGACAAACCTGTGCATTATTAATTTATTCCATGTAGATGGAGCACTGTATGATGGGAGAAAATCTTCTGTAGGCTGAGTGACACAACTTTCATCCCCCTAGAATCAAATTGATCTATCATCGATAAAGAACTCTCCACTGTATTCAAAATGCACATTAATTCATCCTTTAGTAGAGGTAGGTGTTCAAGTCTCTTCCCTGCACTAAAAAGCTTCTCTCCCAATTCTAAAGCCATGATTTATGAGATGGTGGATACTAAATTTCTGAAGTTTCTTGTCACAATTGGATGGAGTGATGAACTTTGACACAAGCAACTGCTAAAATAATGTTATGCAACTTTAAGAATCTGCAACAAGGGTTAGCTTCCCAACAGGCTAGCGAAATCACTAGCTCTAATACCACTATAATAACCACCCTATATTTTATTTTTTTAAAATCAAATCAACTAAAAGTGAGATTGGAATGCAATATCCTTTTCACTTTCTGATCATCCAGTTCCTCTGATGGGCAAGTTGAGAGCGTACAGTGAAAGGATCTACATTTCAAATTAAATTACAGTAGTTGAAAGCAAAGCACTAGGCAGCAAGCCAACCAATACCACTTATTCAGTGGAGTGCATATGTATCACTGAAAACTTCCACTTATTTAGTGGTGAGCAAATAGGTCACTTCCACTTGTTTAGTGGGAAAGGTTAAGGGCACTTCCCTTTATTCAGTGAGGTGAGTACAATAATCAAAGATCTTATGTCAAATACACTGGTGGTACTGACATCTACTGTTAACAATATTAGTCCACATGCAACAATATCGAATGGAGATGTGTCTGTTGTAAGAAAAATTATTATAAGGACAGTAATGCTGATATGAAGTGCCCATGATTAAGGGGAACTACTAGAACACCTCAAATAGAATCCAAATTGTGAACAAACCCACCCAGTTTGAAACAACAACAATATACCTTGATGAATGATGATTATTATGTCGGTACAGATCTGATAATGTGCTGGAAACATGCTGCAACAAGTCTGGACTGAAAGTAAACACCAAGGAAACTCACCCAACTTGTCCCAATACACCTCAAACACACACAAGCTGATACATCACTTCAAAACAGCTTTAACTCACTCCAAATCTCATTGGACGACGGATACATAGATCTGGAAACGGATTTCAAACATATGCAATTCTGATATGGTACTAGTTCAACAAGTACAACACCTTTGAATGTCATCAAAACTCATGTCAACTCAAAAGTTCACTTGTATGATGCTTGAAACAGTAAACTTGTTTGCAGTCCTGTTGTGACCATTTCACACATTGCCCCATCAGGATGGGGACCCCCTCTTTTCTTGGGTTTTGCTTTCCCTTAGCTAGGTTTTTTTTTTTCTCTGCTTGCTAGGTGTTTTAAGTGAGTCAGTGGTCGCTTGGGCTGGGTAGATTAGGGTTTCTCTCAGGGAGCTCATCCTAGGGTTTCTTTCAAAGCTGAGTGTAGCCTGGATTTGGGAGGTCATATGTTGTCTGCCTTGAACCCTAGGGTTGTCTTAGAGGAGTTTTACCTTTCAGGAGATTGAAGATGGATAAATTGTGCAAAAAAGCATAAAAGGTCTCAGGTTTGGGTAGGTCAGGAGTGTTGGTTTTCATGTCAAAGTCCTGTTTTCCTCCAAGTTAGAGTCGATTAGGCATAGTCAATGGCCAAGGGAAGAATCAGGAGGCGATTTCAGGAAGTGTTGAGCAAATTGGTAAGGATGTGGAAGGATAGCACCAAGGGTTGAGTCCAGGGCAAAGTCAAGTTAATTCCAAAATGAATCAGGCTTGGAATCAGGGAATTCACTCTTGACCCTTCCAAAGGGTCCAGAGCGAAATTCTCATTTGACCCCCCTCTTTTACCTAAGGCATTGAAAGGCAAAGTTTTCAAGCTAATTTGGTGGTAAGTGGACTTGATTGTGGTGAGAAGATATTGGTTAAATCAAGTTTGAAGGAAGTCGAATTGAGCAAGTTTGAGGAAGGATTGGATGAATGAAGTGCCAAGTCAACCTAGAAAGAGGATTTCGCTCCTGACCCTTCCGAAGGGTCCAGAGCGAAAATCCTTATAACTATCATTTCCTTCCTTGTTTTGGATTGGCGTTGGCTTCTGTCATGAACCATGCCTAATCTATGTATAATAAAACCAAATGTAATAGAAATCATAATTTGTGAATACAATGGTTTAAATTCTAATCCATAAATCTTTTGTGTACCTTTATATTGATGTATTATATTTTGGTGTATTATTTTGATTTATTATATTGATGAATTATTAATTTGATTATCCTAATACATTTAAATTGATTTATTATTTGCTAATTAATAATCAGTAATTGATTGTATGATACACCAATTAAATAATAATAATAATAATAATAATAATAATAATAATAATAATGATGTTCCTATGTTAAATCAACAAAGAGATAATAACATAACAAACAATATTAAATACCAAAAGTATCGGATCTTAATTATAATGCAAGACGTCTCTCCCCAAGGGGCATCGGACCCATTAGTATAAGACCTGGGTTGCACATGAAAGGAGGGGGGAAGAAATAAAAAAAGGAAAAAGCCACGGGAGATAAGAAAGAAGGATACGGACAGACAAAGGGAGAAGGAAACATCATCGGTGGCAGCCCAGTCTGTTACAAGACAATCCAACAGCAGTCGATAGGAGGGAAGTACAGTTTGAATGTTCTTTTTATTATTAATACTTAAGTTTCACGTATAGCTCACAAAACATGTTGTAAATTATTATGTATGAAGTGTATTTTGTTTTACAATTTAAAGAGAGATTTAAGAAAATAACCAGTCAGCACATATAATATGTAGACCAGAAATATGGTCTACTGCTAATATAGTTTTAGAATTGTTAATTCAATCAGTAACTCGGATACAACTTAATTTCATTAATGCAAGCCAATATAATTAATACTAATAATTTAAATTAATATGGCCATTACAACTAAGGTATTCAGGATAGTTTAATACATTAATAAAAAAACATTCATACAAATTATTCTATCAATAATATCAATAATGGTAATAATTAAGCAATGCAAATTTCCCAAATGTAATGATAACATAATATGTGGACAAATCACTAAATAATTAATTGACAATGTAATTTAAACAAGCCATATTAAATTTAATTACTTAACCTATAGATGGCAGTGAACTTATTCTGCGTCCTTCTTTAATACTTGCAAAGATAGGGAGTGTGTGGGGGAAAGGCAGAGTAAATCGGTCACATGGCGAAAATGTCCCAAGACGGGTAGTAATCCTTGAGGGAGCCGCATGTAGACCGTGTCATGCACCCTTGGCATAGTAAATCCTCCATCTGGTAAGGATTAGCAGAATAGGGAAGAAGAGGCTCATGCAATCTATGGGGTGTAAATCATACAACACAAATTTACAATCCTTTAACTTATTGGAAATACTTTAGCATTTCATTATGGGCATAAGTAAATGATTGATAGGTATGCATAGTATTAGCTATGGTTGGATAATATGGGAAAAGACCAATTTTGTATAAAGGATGAGCTCCTATTCCTAGATCCTAAAATTATTGCTTTATTTATGTTTTAGGGTGATTTTAAGAAGGGGACATCACAAGTGGTATCAGAGCCTGATCCTGCCAGCCTGTGAATACAGTTGATGCAAACCTATCAAAGGAGAGGTAGTAAAGCCAAAATGAATGAGCAAATTGCAAATGAAATAAGAAACCTTATGGAGAAAACCCATCAAACTTTTATTAGCCAAATGGAGAATTCAAACCAAGCACTTCTCCAAGCACTGCAAAACATGGGGAACTCTATTAATGACCTTAAGAATATTCCTCCAAAGGGAAGAGACATAAGTTCCAATCATTCAGAGAATAATTGGTCTTCATCATCTAGAGTACCCAAACCACCCTTCCTACGTAGGGAAGATATGCCTAGGGAGGAAGAAGGAATTGATCAACCTGCAAATAGCTCCATAGACAATGCTAGAGTCTATGCAAGTCTTGAACCAGAAATTAGAGAACTTATAACCTTTAGGGAGTTTTGTGAGGCCCAAAGGCATGAGACAGCTAAGAAGGCAAGAATACATCCAAATAAAAATTTGCAACATAAAATAAATAAGGTAATGCTCCCAAATTTTGATGGATCCACAAAAATTACAGCCCATGCCTGGTTGCAAAAGTTGAACACTTACTTCACCCTCAGCCCAATGACTGAAGAAGATGCACTCCAATTTGCGATCCTTCATCTAGAAGGATTAGCACATGAATGGTGGTATCACGGAATCCGCACACAAGGTCATCAAAATATCACCTCTTATGAAGAATTTTCCCAAAAGCTGATTAAGAGGTTTGATAGGAAACATCCCCAAGAAAACTTTAAGAAATTGACACAAATTAAACAGCAAGGGTCAATAGAAAATTACATTGCAGAATTCCAAAAGATTTCAGTCCAAGTGACAGGAATTGAGGATGACAGGCTCACTTATCTATTCATTGAAGGACTAAAAGACTCACTAAAAGAGGCTTAGTGAGTGCCCTGAAACGTGCAACTCTTGAAGATGCCTTCGAAACAGCCTTGAGATTAGAAGTGTCACCATCCAGCAATAAAACCATGAATAACCATAACAAACAATTTCACAAAAAAAATAATAATAAATTTGACAAGAGTTTCCCTTCAAAATCAGAACGGGATGAGCTAAGGAAAAAGAACTTATGTTTCACATGCAAGGGACCATGGGAACCAGGCCATGATTGTAACAAGAAAGAACATATCACAAAAAATTCATTTTATAGATGCAAGGATGAATGGACACCAGGGCATAAATGTGGAAAGAAAGAACGAGTACACAAGATAGAAGAAACCTCCGAAGAGGAAAATGGGGAAAAAGCAAGCAAGAAAGCAAAATATGGAGATGAAGATGAATAGTATGGGGTAATTGCCACTTTCACACAAGCTCCTAGAAATAGATTGTTGAGAATCAGAAGCAACCTCAAGGGACAAAAAGTCGCCTCTTTGGTTGATAGTGGGGCATCCCATAACTTTATTGATGAAAGACTTGTTGCCAAGATGAAACTAAAGACCAAAAACTTTAAGGGATTCTCAGCAGCCCAAGCCACGGGATCATTGGTTAGATGTACAAAGATGATTCCACAACAAGAGATCACGTTGGGAAAAATCTCCATTAAAGTGGACTTGCATGTGGTACCATTCCACAACAAGAGATCACGTTGGGAAAAATCTCCATTAAAGTGGACTTGCATGTGGTACCACTAGACATAGACATAATCCTGGGTGCCCCATGGATATACTCCCTAGGGTGTTTTCAATTTGACCTTCCTAACTCAAGGATCCACTTTCAACATGAGGGACAAGAAGTTACCTTGGAAGGGATACCCGATGGATCTGCAAAGGTAGTCTCATGTAAAAGAATGGAAAGAATATTTCGGTAAGAATAAAAGCATAGCATTACTATTGATATATATATATATTAAAAAAAAAAAAAAAAAATATAGAAAAAAAAAAAAAAAAAAAGGAGATTAATACATTTGACCTAATTACAAGATTATCATGTTATAATGTAGAAAAGGACAAGGGGAATGGGCAGCACAGTGCATGATCTTGGACAAATCAACTCCACAAGGATCAGCCATACACATTGACATACAACCCATCATAAAAAAACATAGAAGAGTATTTGATGATATTCCACCAGGGTTACCTCCTAAGAGGGGATTTGAGCATATCATAGAATTAGAAGAAGGGGCAAAACCAGTCATTACAACCCCTTATAGACACCCCCAAAAATATAAGGATGAAATCGAGAAGACCATAAAGGAACTCTTAGAAATGGGCCACATCCAACCTAGCTCGAGCCCGTTCGCATCCTCAGTGGTACTTGTAAAAAAGAAGGATGGGACAATGAGGATGTGCATAGATTATCGAGCACTGAACAAGAAAACTATTAAGAACCTCTACCCCATTCCCAGAGTGGATGAATTGATAGATGAGCTTCATGGAGCTAGATATTTTTCAAAAATTGATTTACGATCGGGGTATCACCAGATCAGAATGAGGAAAGAAGATATACCAAAGACCGCCTTCAGGTGTCATTATGGGCATTTTGAGTTTCTAGTTTTACCTTTTGGCCTCACTAATGCCCCAGCCACTTTCCAATCATGCATGAACCACGTCTTTTGGAAGCAGTTAAGGAAATTTCTACTCATCTTCTTCGATGACATCCTCATTTATAGCAAAACATGGAAGGAGCATCTCCAACATATTGAGGAAGTGCTAAGTATCTTAGAATCTGAATCCCTATATGCTAAGGCTTCAAAATGTGAGTTTGGTTTAGAAGAGATCCTTTATCTAGGTCATAAAATCCATGAAAAAGGGGTCAGCATTGATGAGGAAAAAATTAAAGCAATAAGGGAATGGCCAAAACCCAAGTCATTAACACAACTCAGGGGATTTGTAGGGCTATGCAGTTACTATAGGCGTTTTGTAAAAGGATTCTCCAAAATAGCTGCTCCCCTAACAGACTTAACCAAAAAGGGGGCATTTGGATGGAATGAGGCAGCACAAGAAGCCTTCGAAAGGTTGAAGGAAGCAATGAGCTCATGTCCTGTCTTGGCTATCCTAGATTTCACTCTACCCTTTGAATTGCAATGCGATGCTTCAGGAGAAGGGATTGGTGCGGTACTTATGCAAAACAAACATCCTATTGCTTTTGAAAGCCGCAAACTTACAGAAGTCGAGAAACATTTCTCCATCTATGACAAGGAGATGTTAGCTATCATGCATGCCCTAACCAAATTCAGACAGTACCTGGTATGTGGGAAATTCAATATAAAAACTGATCATAATAGCCTAAGGTTTTTCATGAGTCAAAAAGACCTCAATGACCGTCAGCAGAAATGGGTGAGCAAAATCTAGGCTTACAACTTTGACATTGAATACGTCAAAGGATCCAATAATGTAGTAGCAGATGCCTTATCCCGACGAGGTTACTTAAATACCATAACAAGCATCATAGGGGATTGGAAAAGTGACATTATTGCAGAATATGTTAAAAATCCACAAGCCAATGAATTAATTGAAGGAAAGGTATCAAATGATGAGTATAGGATAGTAGATGAACTTATTTTGTATAAAGATAGAATATTCCTTGTACCCAACTCCAAAGTTAGAAGGAAGATTATGAAAGATTATCATGACAACCCTTTAGTAGGGCATCTTGGTTATTACAAAACCTATAAACAAATAAGGGAAAGGTTTTCCTGGAAAGGCCTCAAAAGGGATGTTTTGAAATATGTCCAAGAATGTATGACTTGTCAAAAGAATAAGGTGGAGCAGAACCCCCCTGCCGGTCTATTACAACCACTTCCCATTCCTGATAAAAAATGGGAAAGTATTTCAATGGATTTCATCACCGGACTTCCTAAAGTACAGGAAAAAGATAGCATCTTTGTGGTAGTGGACAAATTGACCAAGTATGCTCATTTCATAGCTATATCTACTCACTATAAGGCCCCTTAAATAGCAGAAGTATTCTTCCGAGATATCTTTAGGTTGCATGGATTACCAAAGAACATTATTAGTGATAGAGATAGCAAATTTCTTAGCTTGTTTTGGCAAGAACTTTTACGATTGGCAGGAATTGAGTTAACGCCTAGCACCAATTATCATCCGCAAACAGATGGACAAACATAAATTGTCAACAAATGGATAGAAGGGTATCTCGTAAATTATGTTACGGGCCAACAAAAAGCATGGATCAAATGGTTGCATCTTGGGGAGTATTGCTACAATACCACCCACCACATGTCAATTGGGATGAGCCCTTTTAAGGCATTATATGGATATGAGGCCCCCACTTTTGGAAATCTAGTCACCCAAAGTAGCAAAGTACCAAGAGCAGTGGACTTCATACAACAAAGCACAGATATTATGAGGACTCTCAAAGACAATCTTCACCACGCCCAAAATCAACAGAAGATCTATGCAGATCGAAAACGCATGGAAAGGACATTCGAGGTTGGAGATTTAGTTTTCCTAAGATTACAACCATATAAGCAATCATCAATCAAGGTAAGCGGGGCCGAGAAGTTGAAACCCCGGTTCTATGGGCCATATAGGGTTCTACGGAAGATAGGAGAAGTAGCCTATGAGATAGAATTACCCGAGAACAGTAAAATTCATAATATTTTCCATGTATCTAGACTTAAGAAAGTCCTCGGGCAACAAATAAGTCCTTGTATAGAATTGCCACCACTTGACAATGAAGGCAAACTTATTTTGGAACTAGAAATCATCCTAGATAGGCGAGAGAAACAATTGAGGAACAGAATTATCCCCGAATACTTAGTAAAATGGAAAGGCTTATCTAGAGAGGATGCTACATGGGAAGGGGAAGAAATTATGACCCATCCAAATCTTAATTTGCTTGAGGACAAGCAAATTCGGGACCGGCTTCTGTCATGAACCATGCCTAATCTATGTATAATAAAACCAAATGTAATAGAAATCATAATTTGTGAATACAATGGTTTAAATTCTAATCCATAAATCTTTTGTGTACCTTTATATTGATGTATTATATTTTGGTGTATTATTTTGATTTATTATATTGATGAATTATTAATTTGATTATCCTAATACATTTAAATTGATTTATTATTTGCTAATTAATAATCAGTAATTGATTGTATGATACACCAATTAAATAATAATAATAATAATAATAATAATAATAATAATAATAATGATGTTCCTATGTTAAATCAACAAAGAGATAATAACATAACAAACAATATTAAATACCAAAAGTATCGGATCTTAATTATAATGCAAGACGTCTCTCCCCAAGGGGCATCGGACCCATTAGTATAAGACCTGGGTTGCACATGAAAGGAGGGGGGAAGAAATAAAAAAAGGAAAAAGCCACGGGAGATAAGAAAGAAGGATACGGACAGACAAAGGGAGAAGGAAACATCATCGGTGGCAGCCCAGTCTGTTACAAGACAATCCAACAGCAGTCGATAGGAGGGAAGTACAGTTTGAATGTTCTTTTTATTATTAATACTTAAGTTTCACGTATAGCTCACAAAACATGTTGTAAATTATTATGTATGAAGTGTATTTTGTTTTACAATTTAAAGAGAGATTTAAGAAAATAACCAGTCAGCACATATAATATGTAGACCAGAAATATGGTCTACTGCTAATATAGTTTTAGAATTGTTAATTCAATCAGTAACTCGGATACAACTTAATTTCATTAATGCAAGCCAATATAATTAATACTAATAATTTAAATTAATATGGCCATTACAACTAAGGTATTCAGGATAGTTTAATACATTAATAAAAAAACATTCATACAAATTATTCTATCAATAATATCAATAATGGTAATAATTAAGCAATGCAAATTTCCCAAATGTAATGATAACATAATATGTGGACAAATCACTAAATAATTAATTGACAATGTAATTTAAACAAGCCATATTAAATTTAATTACTTAACCTATAGATGGCAGTGAACTTATTCTGCGTCCTTCTTTAATACTTGCAAAGATAGGGAGTGTGTGGGGGAAAGGCAGAGTAAATCGGTCACATGGCGAAAATGTCCCAAGACGGGTAGTAATCCTTGAGGGAGCCGCATGTAGACCGTGTCATGCACCCTTGGCATAGTAAATCCTCCATCTGGTAAGGATTAGCAGAATAGGGAAGAAGAGGCTCATGCAATCTATGGGGTGTAAATCATACAACACAAATTTACAATCCTTTAACTTATTGGAAATACTTTAGCATTTCATTATGGGCATAAGTAAATGATTGATAGGTATGCATAGTATTAGCTATGGTTGGATAATATGGGAAAAGACCAATTTTGTATAAAGGATGAGCTCCTATTCCTAGATCCTAAAATTATTGCTTTATTTATGTTTTAGGGTGATTTTAAGAAGGGGACATCACAGCTTCTAGGGCATGTTAGAGGGTGGATTTTTATGTTTTTTCCTTGAAAGGTGATTGGACGCATTAAAAGATAAAGATTTTTACCTAAGGCAAGAATTTCGCTCCCGACCCTTCCAAAGGGTCCAGAGCGAAATCCACCTTTCCTCCACTTTGCTCTTTGATATGACCAAGTTTGTTGACTTTTGAGGCGTGATGGGAAGGCTTTGGTGCACATTTGTCTTTGAGAGGAGATTTGAGGTGTTGAAATGATGGAAATTAGCCTGGAGGATGAATTTTGCTTCTGACCCTTCCAAAGGGTCTAGAGCGAAATTCTCATTTGACCTCCTATTTTGCCTAAGGCATTGGAAAAAACCTTGTTCCTTGGGCATGGTAAGGGCAAATTGATATGTTCTAGCCCTAGGAAGTGATTGAAGGTGTTGGAAAGTGTGGATTTTGTCTAAGGCAAGAATTTCGCTCCTAACCCTTCCAAAGGGTCCAGAGCGAAATTCAGCTTTCCCTCTATTTTGCTCTTGGATATGGCCAAGTTTTTGATTTGAGGCATAGTTGAGGAGACTGGGATGCATGTTTGCCTTGGAGAGGAGGTTTAAGGCTATGAAATGGTGGAAATCAACATGGAAGGAGAATTTCGCTCCTGACCCTTCCAAAGGGTCGAGAGCAAAATCCTCCATTTAACCTTCTTTTTGGCCTTCAGACCTAGGTTAGCCTTGCCTGGAGCTAATTTGATGGTAGATTGCCTTGATTGGGATGGAAGGAAGTTGAATTGATCAAGTTTGAAGGAGAATGGGATGAAGGAAGTGAGAAACTAGCCAAGAATATGGATTTCTCTCCTGACCCTTCCAAAGGGTCCAGAGCGAAAATCCCCATAAACCTCAATTTCTCCCTTGTTAAGACCAAATTCTTAGTTTCTAAGGCATATTTGGAAGTGTTTGACATGTTTTTGCCTTAGGAAGTGACTAGAGGTGGAAGAGATGAAGAATTTTAGCTTAAAACTTGAATTTCGCTCCTGACCCTTCCAAAGGGTCCAGAGCGATATTCTTGAAAACACTCATTTTTCTCCTTAGATAAGGTCAAGACCTTGGCGTGGATGCAAGGAGAGTGATGTATGTTTGCCTCCCAGAGAAGATTGGAGTTGGAGAAATGAATAATCAAGCCTAGAACATGATTTTTGCTCCTAACCCTTCCTAAGGGTTCAGAGCGAAAATCTCCATGGACCTCATTTTCTTCCTTGTTTGACCAAGTCCTTAGTGTCCAAGGCATGTTGGAAGAAATATGGACATGTTCTTGCCTTTAAAAATAATTGAGAGCAATAAAAGGTGGAGATTTTGTCCTAGAAAAGGAAATTCGCTCTTGACCCTTCCAAAGGGTCTAGGGCGAAATTTCACTAAACCACTCTTTTCTCTCAATTTTATGCTAAGACAAGTGTGGATCAAGGTGAATTGAGATTGGGGATGTCCTTAGGAACGACTTTGAGTTGCTAGCAATCAATAAATTTGAAGGAATTGAGCAAAACCAACAAATTCGCTCCTGACCCTTCCAAAGGGTCCAAAGCGAAATTCCTAAAATCACCTATTTTCCTTGTAGGTCAAGTCAAACTTTTGGTTTTTATGGCTTGGATGGGTGTGAAGAGGTGTGTCCAAGCCTTTTGAAGTTGATTGAGGTTGAAAGGATGAAGAAATGAGCTCAAAACAAGATTTTCGCTCCTGACCCTTCCAAAGGGTCCAGAGCGAAAACCCTAAAATCCATCCTATCCTCCAATATTTGTGCCAAACTAGGCCTAGACCAAGGTGAGAGAAGCCCTTAGGATTGCCTTTGAATGATTTTTGACCACCAAAAATGTAAATTTTGAACTAGGACAAGAATTTCGCTCCTGACCCTTCCAAAGGGTCTAGAGCGAAATCCTGAATAGGTCTTGTCCTTGGCTATGATTTTGAGCGAATTTTCATTTTCAAGCCTTTTGGGGATCAAGCAAATGTTGTCAGGTTGAGAAATGGATTCAAATGAGGGAGTCAAGGGGAAACAAAATGAAAAGAATGAAGCTGGGTAGGAGAAGACAAGCAAAACAAGATTTTCGCTCCTGACCCTTCCAAAGGGTCCAAAGCGAAATTCTTCAAACTACCTATTTCCTCCTTGTGTGAAGTCAGAACTTTGATTCCTAGGGCGTGGTTGAGGTTGGAATGATGTCATTTAGCCTTGCGAGATGAATTGAAGTAAAGGAGATGAAGGATTAAGCCTAAAACTTGAATTTCGCTCTTGACCCTTCCAAAGGGTCCAGAGCGAAATTCACAAAATGTCCTTTTTCTTCCAAGTTTGTGCTAGGCCAAGGTAGTGATCAAGATGGATTGGGCTTGGAGATTGCCACAAGTTTGCATTTAAGTACGTTTGAGTTCAAGAAGGGTGAATTTTGAGCTAAGGGATGAATTTCGCTCTTGACCCTTCCAAAGGGTCCAGAGCGAAATTCTCATGATCACCTAATTCACTCATGATCGAAGCTAAAAATGAATCCCTAGGCTTTTTGAAGAGCTAAAACTAGCATATGCTTACCTTAAAGAGGAATTTGGAGTGAAAGAGTGAGGCAATTGAGACCTAATCATGGAAATCGCTCCTGACCCTTCCAAAGGGTCCAGGGTGAAATCTTTTAAAATGCCTATTTTTCACCTTGTTTCAACTAGGCAAAGGCAAGTTACAAGGACATGATTACAAGAGCATGGAATAGTGAAAAATCAAGGTTGTGAAGGTGTTGATAGATGGAGTAAATGTACCTAGGTGAGATGTTCAAGAAAGCCTCCTTGGGGTGATTTAAGCCTTTCTCATACCATGAACATTCTAGTGACTATGAAGAAAATGTGCCTTCATCAAACTTTGAAGAAACTCTAGCATCTTCTAGGTTTACCTATATCCTCTCATTAAATTGCTAATTAAGCCTCATTTGTAAGGCAAATTCGCATTATTTAGGCACTTACAAAAATGGATTAATTGATTTCTTTTTAAGCCTTAAGACCAAGAAATTTATCCTTTGGTGCCCAAATATTCTTTTTTAGCTTTGTTGCTAAGTCGGCCATGCTTTGAGGTGATTTTATTTTATTTTTTTATACATTTATGAAGTCGGCCTTTTGGGTAAAATGATGAGAGCGCCCTATAAAGGAAGGTGAATTTTGAAATCTTTAATTTTTAATTTGTGTTCTTTCCTATGTGAATTTGAAGAGCAGAATTAGAGGTGCAAATTTCAGCAGGTTTAGGCGAATTTCTGGTTGAGGAAGGCTGGTTAAAGGCTGATTGAAGGCTAAAATCATCAAGGGAGAACCTGAAATTCAGATCAAAGACCTTTCGTCCAGCAAATCTTCTTTTTTCTTTATCCATCTTTTCAAGTTGATAGCTAGAAATCAAGGAGAAGGTATGTACAATCAGATTTTAGAAAGCATATTGAAGATTTGATTCATAAGTATTATTAATTTGAAAATTCATAATTTAAGGGTTTATCACTCTATTTTCAAATTGAAATCTAATCTTTTCTTTGAAAGGTCTCAAAACTCCTATCCTGAGGTATTATACTTAAACCTAACTTAAACCTCTTTTTGTAGGTATCAAATGACGACCCCCAAGGCCAGTGGATCCACTACCCGGCAGGCTCTCATCAAAGAAGATCAAACGAACGATGATTTGGAGACCAGGATCGTTTCCAAATGGAGCAATATTGGAGACACCAATCTAGGAAACTTCAATGTGAAGAAATTTCGAGAAGCACCCTATATTGGCAAGCTGTCACCTGTAGCCAAGAAGATAATTGAGAGTGGCATCATCAAGGCTACAGGCTTCCCTCCTGTAGTCAAATGTCACGAGCTGATGATTAATGTGCCTGACACTATGATTCACATTCAAGGACGATCGTAGCCAAGGATGGAACTGTAGCCTATCTTTCAGAAGAAGCTATAAGTGAAGCCTTTCATCTTCCGGAGTCGAGAGATATGATCTATAAGAGCTTGGAAGGAGCTAGGTCTATCTACGAAGATGATCTTGATACCTGTCTGAACTTCGTCAACGAGAATTGGTTACTCAAGAGTAGGCCTCGCTTGAACAAGATACCTAATATGCCACACAGAATTGATTTCCAAGAAGAATTGAGGGACTTGATAACCATGCTCAATTGGGTTATAGGTGCCTCTCAGGCCTTCTTCGACAAGTGGATGTTCTTCTTTATTCAGGTGATCGTCCAAGGAAAAGGAATGCTCAATTGGGCTAGAATCATTAGCAACAACCTAGACGTGCAGTTGAGGAGGCTAGTCCCTACTAAGTCATTCCACATGAGTTCATATGTTATATATTCCTTAGTTAGAAGTTTTCAGTATGCCGGGTTACCCCATAGAGGAGTTGTCGGGAGAGGAATAGGAGAGATAAGAGCATGTGATTCTTATGTTCAACTACATCATCCACCTAAGGATTGCTACAAGCTAGTCAATGACACCTTCACGATGTATATCACTAGGACATTGCAAGGAGGGATTCACCATTGACTATCTCCGGAGGCACAAGAGCTCGTGAAGAAGCATGGTGCATGGTTCACCCAATTTCCAAAATTCACCTACATCGGGGTCCATGGATGTCCTTCACCTCCCTATATGTTGCCAAGGTATCCTACGGACAAAATAATATTGCTTGAGGTGACTAGACAGTTGGCAGCTTATGCTAAAGCATCAAGACATAAGCATGGAAATGGTATCCCCGTACCTATTTTACTGGGAAATTCAATTGAAGTGTGTCCTAATTCTCAAGCCGTAGAAGATGCAGAGAAAGAATTGTCTCAGTATTCATTCACATCCTTTGCCTCAAGGGAGAATTTTGACCCTCATGGTCATATGGAAGAGACAGTTGGGAAGAAATACAAACATGAGTTTCAAGTAGAGGACTTCTGGATGAATGTTTAGGATGATATGGAGGTGAAAAGAAAGATGCATTCTACATTACCCTTGGATGTCATTAGGAAATGCAAAGTTTACAGAGTAGCCGATCAAGCCCAGGATAGTGGTAGATATCTCCAATCTTCCTATGAGAAGGAGGATAAACAAGTGAAGATAGATTGGAATGAGCCAGAAGTTGCAGACCTAAGAGCATTGATGGACCCTGTTTCAATTGCACTCGTAGATGGGTGGACGTACAACATCAAAAATTGAAGGAGCGGAATGTAGCCATGACATTCACCCTAGAAACAAGGACAGAAGAAGGAGAAGCAAGTGTGAGTGAGAATACTTCTCATTCCAAGGGATTGAAAAGAAAGGAAGGACCTGAGAAGAGAGAACCTTCAAAGAAGAAACAAAAAGTGAATCCTGATTGTCCATCGAGTACGTCTTCTAGGCATGAAATAGAGATAAGTCAAGGAGAAGATCAAAGACATATAGTGTATGAAATTGATGAGTCTATGGAATCCATGGTGCAGAATGATAAACAAGGTAAAGGACTCATCGAGTCAATCTCTCCAAGTTGGTGCTAATGAACAAGAAGAAGAAAAGGATGATGATGAAGCAACGTTTCCATTCAAGGACGACAGACCTCTGCCTAAGGAAATACAGGTAAGGGAAAGAAAGTCTTCCATTCTAGATTGGCTAAAAGAAAGGCTGACAAGGGTAGTTGTGGTTGAAGAGGAAGAACAAGTATTCGACTTGGAGTGTCTCATAGGAAATTCCCAAGAAGAAATCGAAAAGAAGAAGGCTACAAAGATGTCAAAGGTAATTAGAGATGATATAGGATCTAGGAAGATACAGGTAGCCACACCAGTAGTAGACAAGTATGAGGATGAGATTTTGGCAGAGGAATATGATCTAGAGACATTTGATCTTGGTCCACTTACCTTCGAGCAGGTCATGGAAGAAGCGACAGATTCAGTAAGAGCACTTAATGACAAACTCAAAGATGAAATGGAAAAGAATAAAAGGCTAGAAAGGGAGGTTAGTGCTTGGCGAAATTATTTTAGTCACCTCAGTCAACCATTAAGGCGACAGGATCCAGCAGTATCACCTTTGCATGCACTTCCTCTCAAATCAATAAATGAAGCCGAAAGGATGAAGAACTTAGCCCAACTCATGAGTTCTTGGATTGATGAATCTTACAAGGTAGCCATTGAATTTGTAACAAGAATGATGAAGACAGTCCATCGGGCTATCCAAGTCCTCGAAATCATTCATAGTCTATTGATAACTGTGGATGCATTCACTCACACTAGAGAAGTTGTCATCCCGGTCTTGCAAGTGATAAGGACGCCAAGGCAGATTTTAGCACAAGAGAAAATAATGGATGGAGGAACCCATAGCCTTTTGCAATGGTCAACTTTACTCCAAATGAAGGAAGTTCTTTTCGAAGACATCAATACCAGATGCAGCCGAGTTGAAGGTACCATCCACCCTATTCAAGACAAGGTGTTTGATGTATTGTGTACAATCCTTGACAGAAGGATAGAGATCAAGACAGATGTAGATGTCCAAGAATTGGAAGACAGGATCAAGATTATTTTTTGCAAGGAGGAGAACATGGTCACATAAAAGCAGCGAGATCAGATGTATACTACTATGTTCCTGATCGAGAAAACAAAAGAGTTGGAGCCTAGATGGGAGACAACCCTTCTCGCAACTTTTGATCAAGTCCTTCACTTGGAAGAACGAATGAAGAACCTCCATGAGATTCCCATTGCTGAGATTGAGGGGATTACGACTAGATTCATTGAATATGCCAGAAAAGAGCATAGAAAAGGGAACAAAATTCTAGATGAAAAGTTGTTAGAAAATGATGTGGCAACTTTATCCCCATTGGGCTATGTTTCCTCGTTATTTGTGCCATTTTCTATTGGCTATGGATTGATAATGTTTATCTAAATGGGTTTTTTTTTTGTAACAAACCCTAATTAGGGTTTAGGTGTCAAAATCTCAGCCGTTGATCTTCTTTTGATTCAGGACATTCATTGTATTTGAGAGTGCTATATAAGCCCTCACTCATTTCATTTTAGAGAGTTAGACAGTCAGAGAAAAGAGAAATAAGATTAAAATTGTTAGCAGTAGAGAAAGAAGTAGTGAAGAGAGAAAGTTAAACAATTGTTGTTTTATTTTGCTATGAGATCAATTAAATATTGAAGTTATGGTGTTTTATTGCAATCCTTGTGGCTATTTTCATGGTTGTTTATCTTTTTGAATCACTCTTAGTAGAGATAGTATTTAAGTTTTAAGATTGAAGGACGAATGTTGTGCTTGATCTTTGGTAAGACTCATAGTCCAAACCACTATCTCCTTACTGATTGTAAGTACGCCCTGTGGTCAACTGGAGACATTGATATTATTTAAAGAATTTGATCATTATTGGAGATATTGATATGTATCTTAGTGATAGTACCTATCCCATTGATGATTAGAAAATCATTAAATCCCCTTAGAAGATCGCACTAATTACAGTAGAGTTGTAATCTTTTGGCAATGCTGAAATTGGTAGAGTTTTATCAAGACCAGTCCTCATTGAGTCATTCTTAGGATTAGTTTAGTCTCATCTCCTTAAAACCATTATCTTTTGCCTTTTTTGAAACATCAGTTAGTATTAGGAGAATCTAGTTTCCTCTTTGAAAAGTAGTTGCAGGAACAAGCTTTCCCAGAAAGTACGTAAGGCCCCTTGTAAAACAACAAACACAACGACCACTAGTGCTTATCCATGAGTAGAGAACCTACATAACAGAACCTTGAAGTTTCTCCGATTGATCCTTTTGTGAAATCTTCAGCATTCGGGAACTTTATTCAAGAGAGGATAGGATACCTTTGGGTATTTTATTCTGTGTTTGGTTGTGTACAAAAGACACATCAACAAGTCCCTAGGTGCCTCTATTTTGGGTGATAAATGCTTCAAAGGCTGGGTGCTTTAACTTAGGTTTCCCACAGAAACTTCCAAGCACATCCAGTGAATGGTATGACCCTATCAATGATCAACTCTGCAACCCTTACATTGTACAACCTGCATTAGTATTACCATTAACATCTTAAATGATAGAGAAATAAGGTTCATACCAAGCAGTAAAAACCTCCATAGATGGTATGACTAGGAGAGGAGGTATGAACTACCTGGAGAATGGTACAGCCAACAAAGTCGCCTCCCAAATCATCTCAAAGAAACATCATCAAAATAATCTTTGAATATTGAAATCAGTCACATTAAAATTTGCAACTCATAACACCTCAAAATCATCCATTTCTGCAACTCAATTAAAGCTTAAATCTGTAGCACAATGGCAATGTCTATATGAAACCACTCTACCTAGAAGCTTTGGAAGAACTCAAGTTCTCTCCAATAACAAAAGCAAAATACATTTTCAAGTCAACTCACAAATAAGCCCACATCTTCCTTTTATAGCATTCTAGAGGGGAATACTCATTGTTTTGAAATAATAATTCTATTATTCTCTAAAATGACCTTTTTGAAAGATTAATAATGTTTCAATCTGCAAACATGCCTCTTTCCTTATGCATTTGACTTGAAAAACAACTTAACACCTTTAAAACGAGCTATTACACTATGTTGTCCTTTTTAATAACTCAACGTTAGACAACTTAGTGAATAATAATTAATTATTCAATAATTTATCAGACTTGCAAAAAGCATTGAATTGGCACAAAAATCAAACTCCAATCATACCAGCATGATACTGAAGACGTGGGATGATGATTAGAGGCAACTACATGACTCACTAAAAATAGTTTGTTCATCCAAGAAATTTGGAGAGCTCCCAAAAGATCAGAAATCGATTTTGAAAGCGTCACAAGGCTCACTCAGGCCAACTGAGCTCACTGCCAAGAACCAAAGTCACTTTTTGATGAACTATGAGTGCTTCAAGAAGTTTGGAGTTCTCCCTTGCACACCAATTAGTCTTCAGAAGAACTTGAAAATTGGGCTAATTGTTTACAAATCAATATTGCTAAAAATGGGGACATTTCAACACCCTAAACCAATAAAAGAAGACACATTGAAATTTCAAAATTAATGGCAAACAGATAGTTTTTTTTCTCAATGTTTATCTGGCCAAGTATAGACTAGCAAAAATTATCAATTTTGATGTTGACAAATTATCAAGCATATTGGTGTGCCTCTTATGAGATAAATGCAATGATCAACTTTGGGTTATTATGAATTTATGATAGATGTGTTCCCTTATACACTTCCACTTTGAGGGATAAAGCGCTCTTGGTAGGAGAAAGAATCTGATTCACGTTATCCTTAAAGCCAATCCAGTCTCTCAATCCTCAAATTCCCATTGAAGGTGCCTAAAATTTTCATTCTAATGTAGCAGAACAAAGTTTACTGTGTGAAGAATTGTGGAGTTGATGGAATAAGGAATTTGAATACTCACAAATATGCTTCAGGTTCTAAACTTTTTTGACATATTTTTATGGAATTCTTACAATCTTTGAGAAATTTTTTAGAGGAACAATCCAGGCAACCTCAAAATTGACTGCATCTTTACTTCATCCTTAATCTGAAGTTCTCACATATGGAATTTTGACGCATTACCACTGTCTTGTGAGCAACTATCTATGCCAAAATGTTAAGGATGGAGCTAGACAAATCATTATTTCGGGATATCAAATTGATAGATAACTTGTCTCTCCTTCAAACTATTGCTTCATAGACCTTATGAAGGTATTCACTTCTTTTTAGGGTTGA
This sequence comes from Cryptomeria japonica, assembly GCF_030272615.1. NCBI lineage: Eukaryota > Viridiplantae > Streptophyta > Pinopsida > Cupressales > Cupressaceae > Cryptomeria > Cryptomeria japonica. The sequence continues at coordinate 45,884,583 of NC_081406.1, read as the reverse complement.
GGAAATTTGGGAGTTCAAAAAACAAGAATGGGTCTGGGCCAAGAACTCTAAATATCCTACAACCTCTCTATCGTAATCAAGATTTATTGAAATCCTTCAATTGTTTTATATCCTCATGCTGAATTTCAACCTCTTGAGGCTTGATGAACTTAGATGGACAGGACACAAGAAATGTTATTATTATTTGAAGCATTTGGAGGAAGGATATCCTGCCCAAGGTCAATGCGTTCTCATGATTTCCTACAAGTGGGAAGATTCTGATCCTAATCAGATTGAGTAAGATGGGATCAATAGACCCTTCTATGTGTATTCTTTATGGGAAAGAGGAATGAACATTCACCTCATTCTTTGATCTCATTTCGCATGAGAAGGTTGTTTTTGGTATGCTAAGAGTAATGGTCTCTTTGTTGCGACTCCTTAGCTCTTCTTAGTTATATTCTCTTGGAAAGGATGAACAAATTAAAAATTGGTTTAGTTTTTTGGAGGGTAGCACCAATCATGATCTTATGACATATTTGGAAATAAATAAATAGTTGAATATATAAAGATCAAGTAATGAACACTAATAGATTTCACTCAAGGTGACAGTCTTAGAGTTTGTGTTCATTAAGGCCAAGCAAGGGAAGACAATTCTCCTTAATGGTGATAAAGAAATTATTGGAAATTGAAAACCTTAGCACTCCACATACAGAGACCCTTGAAGCAATATTTGAGTAGGAGAGGTGATCAACTATGCTATTGGGTCCCTCATATTTGACTCGAGTATGTCCAAGTTACTGCCTGGGCATCTGGGTTCCCTGTAGGTCCTTTTGTGAAGTACCCATAGGAACTCGGGTGCTTGGACAATACACTTTGCATACCTAGTTCATACCCAGCAGGAGCCTTGTGGTCTAAGAAGAGAAAAACAACAGCAGTTACAAAATTGGTCCATGAAAGGAGTATGACACTATCACTTACTAAATATGATATTATTTTCCAATGAATTCCAATATAAAGTTGATATTGTCTTGGCAGACTGGGAATTTATAATCACCATTTTAAAACTTTTAGGGCCATTGTTTCCAATTGAACATGTGTAGATAGCATTAATTGATCCTCACAAATGCATCATTCCATCATTTACTCTCAAATTTGACCAAAACTATTTTAGGAGGGGGAAAACAACAATGTTTGTGCCAGACTGTAAATCTGACATCATTTGTGAATTAGCATGCTAGATCTTCAACATTGACCCTCTACACCTGCATTGATCCTTGTTTGATTGACTTCTTAAATGTTGTTATCTGACAGTGTTGACCAAAGAGCTCTGATGTATTTATTGTGTTGATCAAAGATCTCTGTTTAACATAGATAGCATTAACTTTTGTACCACATACATTGCCTATTTTGACTGCTGATAATGCTGCATTGAGTTCAATATTCTGTTTTTAACTTTGTCATGATCAATATTGACCAAGAAGCTAGTAAGGTATGCAGGTTTCTTTGAGTTTTTATTTCTCTCTATTACTGTACTCGTGAAGCAATCATGAATTGAACTGTCATAAGTTACTATGCCAAAATTATGTTGTATATTTATTGGCAATTAACTGAACCAGTAACTTAGGTGATCAACCTCATGGTGTTACAACCATGTAGAGTTCTTTCTATAGTTTCTCACCAACCTTGGAGCATTGAAATTCACGCCAATTGAAAAGTTTTGGCAAAGCTAAGATGGAAAAGTAATGGCCCTGTCAAGTTGGTCAATCAAAATTGTTCTACAGTATCATTTCCAAGTTTCCAACAGACTCTTTATAACCATTCTCTTCATTTCTAATTGCATATAGTTGTGCAAAGATGTGCTTTTCAATTGCGAGAAGATAAACATTTTCTCCCTGGAAAGAATATCATGCACAAAAACATCAGGTTAATAAAGGTTCAGTTTCAGTTTATGGACAAATTTTTTTTCCTTTTATATTTTGTTTATTGTAGTCCATCTTCTTTTATTACTCTTGAATTCTGGCAATTTGGAGTTCTGTCCACCAGATATATCCCAGTATCTGGATCAGTAGTACAAAAGCCAATGGATCAGTCTTGTTTATGTTCTGTTCTTTTGCATTAGTTTATGTCATTTGAATTTTGAAGCTCATATTCCAGTCTCTCAAAGCCATAGATTATCATTTGCTCCATTCAAATGATTTCATATGATGGTTGATAGGGTCACAAGACCTCATCCACAACATGATTGATGATGCAACCAGGATACACTTCAAAAGAAAAAACGTTTCCTGATCAACCAATTTGCAGACATCCCTCAAGCAAGTGGTTCCATCATCTTAGTTGTTCACGTCAGCTAAAATTTTAGAGGCCATATACCCTCAAAAGTTCAAATTAATTTGGATTACCTTATATTTGATAGCAAGACTAATGTTTACATTCTAGATAATTGAGTGTGCCAATGGATTCATGTTTTTCTACAAATGATCTTTTGATGAAGATAAAATAACATTTGCACTTCTAAAAGTTTCCTAACATGTCAAACAATAGCTGGATTCTAGTTTAATTATACTCTTCTGTGTAAAAACAAAAAAGTGAGGAAATCTGTAGAAACTTGTCAACACTTTATTGACAATGTGAATGATGAATACTAGCTAAAGGATGCTTACAATGATAAGCATGTTAGATGGAAGAATCTGTGAGACCTTAGGTGTGATCAATCAGTTCAGAATTATACAAAATTCAAATCCATTCCACAACCTTTATGTAAAATTCAACATTTGAAAACTTAAGCATAAAAGAGTTCTCAAGGACTGCAACGAATTGGATCCAGTATACCTAAGCATAGATAAATTATTGAAGGTTAAAACCATGGGGTGAGGATATGCATATGAAGTAGGTTTTTGATGAAGGTTTAAGCAAAAGGTGAACAAAGAGTTCACTCTAGCATCAAAGGAAACATTGCTGACCAGAAGCCACAATTGTCAAAGATAAGTAATTGGTGCATTGTGCAAGCATCATCATACACATTTTTATTCTTTAATGGAATAAAGAAGACAGAAAATAGCGTATTAGTTATCCCATTTGTCTCCTGGAACATCTGGTTTGTGCAGACTATGAAATGAGGACAGTCACCAGAAGTAGTCCTTAGATCAATCTGTCACAAAGCTAAAATCATGTCTAGTCAATTCCCATTCTCTTCTACCCATGATAACCCAATATTTTAGAACTATCTCAACACTAATTTTGGAAACTTTAATTGTATTACAGAATAGATTCATCTTGATTCCAAACCTTCTTGGATACCATTGCCATTTACCTTCCTTAAGCTGAAGTTTGATTATGAAATGTTGTGACAGTCTGGGCACTAGTATAAGTTCTCTATTTAGATAAGGAAACAAATGAGACATGAACCCCTCCTTATGATAGAGGGGTCTCATTTATTTTTAAATAAATTGAATGCTCATCTGTCATCATGTAAAACACAAGGGAATGCGCCATTTGGATTATAAATTGCATCTAAGTGCCTTGTTTTCTGCTAAACTTTTACTGGGGTTTGCACCTAGCCTTTTTGGGTATGAACTGCCTTATTATAACTGTATCTCCTTGAGGAGCTTGCCAACAGGGCTTGATATCAAGTTGTTGTCATGGTAATTGCTCTGCCTTTCCACTATACTATGGCCAACCATGTGACAAGGAGTCATTAATGTCTTTGGTGACTGAAAAGATTCGAAGTCAACATAACCTTTGAAATGCCTCCCAGATACTTTGTGGAGATTACACCATGCAACCACAATAACACGTGAAGAGTTATCATTTCCAAAGCATTACCATTGATTCCCCACACAAAGAATGTGAATCAAGCTGTAAATCTGTTGAAGCAAAAATAAAGGAAAAACATAATATCTATTGCTTAAGGGAAGGAACATAAACTGAAATATATATCTTCCATACCGACCAACATTGAGGTGGCTTGTTGATTAGTCCAGATAAGTAAAGTTTAATTCTCCAAGCCTCTGTATGAAGCAAAAGTTACACATCAAGCTAACCCATCAAATTTTTTTGTCTTGTAGAAAGGAATATATATCTGAGAAATTGCTTTTAGTAACTCAATTTTCTGACCCATATAAGCTTTCAACCTGGTGGTAGAACACCTTGGAAAACTACAATACAGCTAATTGTCTTTTTGTTCAATAGTTTTATATATTATGTTGATGTTGTTTGTGTTGGTCAGTTAATCTGCTAAAGATGAAGTTTTGTGATGGGGCTAGAAAGCTTGTAAGTGACTGTTCTTTTTGTAGCATGAATTCAGACAAAGAAGTAAACTGTCTTGCGATTGGGGAGAATAGCAGTTGGTCTCCTAGTCATTGATATTTACCATTTATGTACTTTTCTACAGTGTAGTTTAGCTGTGAACTTGGCTTTGTATTCTTCGAATTTTTGTTAGGTGCCAAGTTCGTTTCTCTTATGTACTCTTTACATTAGTATCATGGAAATCGATATCCCTTAATTGAAGTAATTTGTCTTTTATTTCATTATACGGAGTTGCTCTTGCAGTTAAAGTTACAATCTAGTTTTAGTAGTGATGCTTATTATTGCATGTGGTGACATTTCCTGCACTTGCATAGCATTTTCTCAAGTTCCAGTTATAGCCACAGCTTAAAGTTGTTGCCTGATTATGTTCATAGGAGAATCGAGTAAAAGTTTCTGTGCTGTTCATGCAGGCCAAAGACTTGGGACTTGCATTGGTTGCAGCCAAAGAAGTTGGAATAGATTCCCCTCTGACAACCCAATTGCATGAAATGTAAGTTAGAACATGTATATGTATAAATATAGTTAAACACATAAGTTAGGCTTGTGTTTGGATGTATGGAAAAACAGCAGACCTTGGCGACTTATCTCATATATTTGAGCTTTACTTGTATCTGGCATTCAAAATGGGTCAATCAGATCACCATTGGGCTTGAAGGGAAAAATTGTGCAACCACTTGGTCAATGTGAGTTTAGTTTATTAGTCAAAAGAATACTTAAAATTAACTTGAGCCAATGAATACTTGGGGAAAAAAATGTTTTTTGGGAATTTTTAAATTTTATTTTCTATTCTTTTAATTAGTAGAGTTTCAGTCTAGTATTCAGTGTCTGCAGCCATACCAAGTTGGTGCTGGGCATGAATCTGCCTACTATGGTAAAGGAATTTTTGAGTGTGGTTTATATAGATGGACTTTACTCATTTACTCATTTAAAGTTTTTTAAGCTTTTAGAATCTTTTGGTCTTTTCTTAATCAGGCTAAACTTTCCTGTTTAAGGCTTCTCTTCTGCCTTAAGCCACTTCAGTTCTATTTGAAGGGCATAAAGTTTAAATGTTCTTTGCTGATACAAGTTCACATTCTGGTGAGCATCTCATCATCTGTATAGCTTCTTGTATTAAAATAATATTGTATTTATTCTATAATTGTCATCTTAGTTGTCGTTTTAGTTGTCTTTTTATATCGTTTAGTGTAACTACTGCTTTTATTAGAAGGCGTAGTTAGCTTTTTAAAGCGTATTTAGCTTTTTAGCTTCAGTTAAACGGTTTTTTTTTTTTAGAACACTGTTGTGTAATCTTTATTTAAGGAGCCTTCCTCCCCTTATACATCGATAAATTGGCCTTCGTCTCTTTTGTTAATACATCAATTAATTGAGCAATTAATTTTTCATGGTATCAAAGTGGGTCAATTGGGTTTTATAGGATTTGGCAAATTTTTCAATAAAAATTCATTGAGGTGCTACTTGGAAATTTTTGCAGAATTTTTTTTAATCGAATGTCTGCAATTTTCGTATTTTTTCGCGTCTCTGATTCGAGGGTTTCTTCCAAAAAAAATTTAGAGTTCAATTTCTTAATAAAAAATCGCTATGAAGAAATTGGGTCTGTTCTAGCTCATGGGTTTGTGGAAGGTTTTTATTGCCAGCGCGACCTGTGTTTTTTTTATGCAATTTTGTACAAAGGGTTTTCCAGCAGCGTTTTTTTTAATCCTCCCCGCGCGGCAGCTCGTCCGTCGTTCTTTTTTTGCCTCAATTCTGGGCGCATTTTTTCCCGTGGACCATTTTTGGGGGTTTGCTGGCCTTTTCTCTCCCCGCGTCAGCTTTGTCTGGGCACCGTTTTTCGTTCGAGGGAAGGCGTTTTTTTGTACGCGACGGCTCGCCTAATTTCTACGACGAAAGTGTTTGTCTTTTCCATGATAAGGGAAAATTCGTGGTATTCTTCCCACAATAACCTCTTTAAACAACAAAGTCAACTTTGTGGTATTCGTGATCGGGATTTTTGGTGTGTTTTTGCTACGTGATGGGGTTTTGTGTGCTTTTTTCTACCTTCGCGTTTTTTTGTTTTTTTTTTAAATTTTTCTCCAAAAAAATCAACTATTTCAGGTTTTTATATTTTTTTCTTCAAAAAAATACTTCTGGGTTTTTTATAATTTTTGTCCTTAAAATTTTTTTCGAGGTTTTTTTGTTTATTTTCAAAAAAAAAAATTATCTGATGGGCTTTTTACTAAGTTACCGGTACCTCCAAGTTTTCCCCCAAATCCAACTATGGTACGTTTCGGATTCGGATTCGACTTGGAATCCCTGTGGAATCAGACAGGGTTCCTCTTTTTTGCTCTTGAAACGTATGCCCATTTTGACCCACGAATCCTGACGAATCTGAGGTCGACATGGCAATTCCATGGAGTTTTTTTGATGAATCTGTGTCACGCACGAGGGGTTATTCATTGACTTAACGCATTTCGCTTGTCTTCGGCGGAGAAAATGGCACGACGCACTTGTCTTCAGCAGAGAAAACCAGTGATGACACAGAGGTAGACCAGCACAGAGGTAGACGGAACAGAGGTAGACCAGCACAGAGGTAGACGGCATAGAGGTAGACTAGCGAGGGCGTGACGGCACATGCACACGGTCACACGCACACGGCCAACTGAAATAATTTTTTTTAAATTTGTTTCTATAGTATTGGTGATGTCTTGTTTGTATTTTTATTTCGTCGATTTATTTTGTTTATATTTATTTTCTATAGTTTTGTTTATGTATTCTTTGTATTTTTTATTTATATTTTGTATTTTAAACAAAATAAATGGAGCCTTGATATAAATTTATTAATTTATGATTTATATATTAATTTATAATTTTATACAAATAATAAATGTTAAATATTTATTTTTTATTTATGTGAAAATAAAATATTAATTACAAAATAGTTAAAATAATAATTATTAATAATACAAATCAAAATTAAATATAATATTTAATTTTAATCTATAGTACTATTATTTTAAATATGAATATTTTTTTATTGTGTAACTAATATTTTATTTTCACATTAAATAAAAGTTAAATATTTAATTATAAGTTACTTTCATAATTAAATTTTAATTATAGGTTACTTTCATTATTAAAGTTTGTAAATATTTAAATATTTTTATTTTTTTTTTTGATCGATAAAAGGCCGAAGCCTTGAAGAGTTTTTTTATTAATATAAATAAATATTTTACAGTGTGACCCCACTCGCTGCAGGCGCTGGTAGGAAAGAGCGGGGTTGAGAAAACCTCCAGCCTAGCCTGGGACCATAGGTCCTGTCCTTATACAAAATTAACATGGGCATACCCATGACTCGTATCATGACGAGATTTATTAAATACAAAATTTCCGTAGGCATACCCACGGTTTGATATTCATTAAGATCTGTGCTTTCATACATGGGCATACCTATGTCCCGTATATTCTCGATAAATGTTATCCTCTTGCTTTGTCGAGAAAGGTTCTTGAGTAACAGACAAGAAGTCTCCTCCTCCAAAAGTTAGCCATTATCACAATAACAAAGTGATGCATATTAATTTAAAGAGACTATTAGCCCATATAAGAAAAATGAGTTAAAAATGATAAAGAAATGATTACCTCATCAAGATATCTGAATTAGCAATGGATTGTTTATCCATTCTAATTAACTATCCACTATCTGCCCATGTTAGTAGAGAATAGAATTTAAATAATAGCAATCCTATTTTACAGAGCTCCATACTTATTCTGAAAGCCGGCTTGCCATAATGGGCCTGAATTAACATTATTACCTTACATTTATATGTGCTGCCAAATAGAACTCAGTGATAATCTTTACCTCAGCTAGAACGAAAAAACATTCAACTAGATTAAATCTAGCTCTGTTCTAATAAGTAAGGAAATATACAGATCAGAAAACACATAAGTCTTGTATAAACATATGTATATGTAAAAGGAAGGATGCATGAATGATTACATGATAAAATTCTAAACATATATCAGTATATATATTTCAGCAATATATATAGAAATATATGTGTCTGATAAAAAGAAATCTGGAAAGACAGAGCTAGAAGATATATATATATATATATATATATATATATATATATATATATATATATATATATATATATATATATATAGCCAAATGTGTGTTTCAAATGTGAGAATAAAATAGGATATAGCTGAGGATATATAAGTCACTCTATGTTTATATATAAAGACGTATATCTATATACCCAAATGATATCTCAAAGTATACAAATACCTATACTATACATTAATAGACCTATCAGACATATATTAATATATTTGAAAGCTAGAATTAGAACTAAAAAAGAAACTAATAAGCAATCATTCCATAATGTGGTTGCCGTTAGCACCTAGATTTGCTAAGGAGTCAGCTTCAGTATTACCCTCTCGGTAAGTGTGCTTGATAATTACCTCGGAAAAGGTTTCTATGATAAGATTGATTTCCTCAATTTTAGAATTCATAATCCAATTAGGAGTCTTCTTTGTGCGGATAGCATTAACGATAATTTGGGAGTCTCCTTCAATCACAACTTTGGACAAGTTTAGATTTTTACAGATTTTGAGGCCTTCCAGAGCGGCAAGGCATTCCGCCATGTTATTCGTAGTAGGCTTGATGGGGTGGGCATACTTGGAAATTGATTCTCCCTTCCAGTTCCTAATAATCCCACCGATGCCCGCCACTCCGGGATTACCCCTGGATGCTCCATCAAAATTCAGTTTTACCCAACCTTCTTCGGGGGGAAACCAGGAGCAATTAGCTCTGTCAACTTGAGTCTTTGTGCCTCCTCTGCCAAAAAGATTTAGAATGATTAAAGAGGGCCATTTAAGTCTGATCTTATTATCCCAGGATCTAAATGAATCCTCATAGCAAAAGATATTCCGGAGTTTGCTATTGATGTTTTCCGTAATTGAGGCCTCAATTTTGTTAATTATGTTTTTCCAATCTAATTTTTGGTTAGTAAAAATTCTGCGATTACGTTCCTTCCAAATCTTCCATGCTAATATACATGGGGAAATGGTCCAGATATCCTTATAAAGATTATCTTTGTAAAGAGTAGGCCAGGCTTTTAGGAGGCTTAGTAGGTCAAACGGAAGGGCTGTCTTCCAATCTAGACATTGCTGAAGCCAAATCCAACAATTATAATAATTTCACTTTCACTTTCAATTTAAATATTGGTATAGGTTACTTTCATAATTATAATAATTTCACTTTCACTTTAAATTAAATATAAATATTTAACATCTATAATTTATTGTTTAATATTAAATGTTAATAATTATTTTTTAATTTGATGTAGATAGCATAATGGCAACCACTGCTAGCTCTATTCCTCAACGGATTTTCAAAACCAATCCAAATTCACCCATATGTGTATATATTTATGATTTTTATATCTTTTTGTACGGACGTACCTAGACGTACCCAAACCCCCCCCAAAAATTGTCGTACCGGCGTACCGTACCCACGTACCCGTACTCGTACCGGCAACTTAGGCTTTTTATAATATTTTGTCCTAAAAAAAAGTTATTTTGGGGCTTTATAATTTTTTCCAAAAAAAATATTTTGGTAGGTTTTTATAATTTTTTCCTAAAAAATTATTTGTACGAGTTTCCCAGGTTTTTCCTATAAAAAAACATTTGAGGGTTTTAATAATTTTTTCCTCAAAAATTATTTGCTATGTTTTAATAATTTTTTTCTCAAAAATTATTTGCTATGTTTCAATAATTTTTTTCCTCAAAAATTATTTTTGGGATTTATAATTTTTTCCTTTAAAAAATTATTCTAGGTTTTCATGATTTTCTTCCTCAAATTGTTTATGGGTTTTCACGATTTTTTCCTCAAAAATGTTCATGGGGTTTATAATTTTTCCTTAAAAATTATCATTTGTAATTCGCACAAATCACGTGGATTTTGGTTATTTGGGTTTCCATAAAAACGATGATTTTTAACCTCAGATTTATGGACTTTTCGATTTTCTCCTCAAAATTTGTGAATTCTCTTTTGGATGGTTCCTATTTCAGGGTTTGATGGTTTTTTTTTCCACAAAAATCGTGGTTTGTTGTATTATGTTTTAGAGTTGCTGGACGAAACAGTGCTCAGTGCTCTTCTACGAAAGGTTTTGTGATTTTTTTCAAAATTGTGTTTTTTGCTCTTTGGAGGGTTTGCCAATTTTTCCTCAAAATTGTGGTTTCAGACTCAATCATTCGTGTGTGACAGTTATATAATTCGCACGTGAGGATTACATCAGGTTGGACAACTTCTGGTACTCTTGGTCATTAACATTCTGCAGATCTTGGGAGGGTCTCCATAGGAGCAGAGTGTTCTTTGCATTTGTGACCAAAGATTTGTAATGTCCTCTATAGGGTATTAAGTACAATGACAATTAGGGAGGGTATTAAAATAATATTATATTTATTCTATAATGGTCTTCTTAGTTGTTGTCTTAGTTGTCTTTTTAATTCATTTAGTGTAACTACTGCTTCTTTTATTTGAAGGCGTAGTTATCTTTTTAGCTTTTTAGCTTCAATTTGAAGCTTCAATTAAATGGTTTGTTCTTTTTAGAACACCGTCTTGTAATCTCTATTTGAGGAGCCCTTGTCTCTGTTGATGTGTTTTATATGCACATACAAACACAATTTAAAATACCCAAAAGTATCTTATCCTCTCTTGATCAAAGTCTTTCAAATGTTGAAGATTCACATAAGGATCACTCAAGATAACTCCAAGGTTCTTAATATGTCGGGTCACGACGTGGGATAAGCGCAATTGGTTGTTGTGATTGTTGTTCCTCCAAGGGGCCTTACATTGTACATGAATGCTTGAATTGTTGGAACTTAGGTTATATCTACTTGCTTGGAGAACTAAAAAAGGGCAAAAGGCATAGCGTTTAGGAAGACTAAGCTACTCCTAGGAATGGAAGAGAAGAGTGAATGATTTGATGGAATCCTACTGGGCAAGGTCTCACCATCAAACATAACAGTTTGACACAAGCTCAGTGCAATCTTCTAAGGTGCAATTCAAAGATGTTCAAATCATTATCATCAAACATTGATTACCATTTAAGTCAATGTATAAACAATGGATATATAACAATTGAAATTAAGCTCATATAATTCCTGTTGACCACGCAAGGCACACTTACAATCAGCAAGAGGCTAGTGGTATGGACTAAATGATTCCATGCAAATGCATTCAACAATTTCCTCCATTCAATCTAATCAACGTGAAAGTAAATGAGAAGTAGAAATCATGGGACTTGTTGAAATAACACATTTAACCATAACTTCAATGAAAAGAGTATCTCCATTTACAAGTCTTAACAACAATTCCTCCTATTCTAATCTAACTGCTTGCTATCTAGTATCTACCAACTATTCACTATTGACTCTTAACCATCTATTAACCTTTACAAATGAAGAGCTTGAGCTTTATATAGAGAGCTCATTACAATGAGTGGTCAGGATTGTTTCAGATCAATGGCCAAGATTTGACAATGAAAACCCTAATTAGGGTTTGTTAAAACAACTCCTTTTGGTCAATGAGAAAATTACATTTAGGTTCAATGCTGAATGTGAACCAATAGAAAATGGGGGTAGTTGCATTGGAGTTTGTGCCCTCATGGACAAGTCAGGTTCATTGAATCAAGACGTGATGATGTAGGACCTCCTTTGATTGGTGGTGTAGTGATTGGGATGCCACCTCAATCTGCATTTGCAGACCTCATATCTCATCACAAGCAATATCCCTTGATACTTAACGTTAGTCACTTTCTCAATGTGATGATGATGGAGGCATGTTTCCAAATTGTATCATGTTGTTCAAGATGGTCTTCTAACTTTGATTAACTCTTCTGAAAATATCTTCTTGAATATCATCAATGCTGAAAGCCATGAAGGTGCATGGTGTAGATGTTGACTCCCTCTTAGTTTTGAATCTTGATATTGCCTTGGAATGAACCTTTGCTGTCATAACTGCTTCTTCACTCCTTTGAAATTCTTTCTTTGTGATTCCCTTCATGTTTTTGATTCTTTCATCCACATCCTTGGATGTGTAGATCATGTTCTTGTATAAGTGAATGCTTCTTGTATAGTCGCCTTCCTGGTATCATTGTGCTTTCCGGTGAAGTTTTCCCCATGAAGTTGCATGGTAGTGTGCGTCTTGCAATCCTCCTTTTCTTATTTCTTCAAGGTGTTGCTTTGCAATTTGCATCATCCTCCTTTCACATCTGCAAAACAAAACAAATATGGTAATAAACATACATGATATATAACCTTCACAATCTCTTAATTTGACATGATCTCCGATTTTATGTATTGCAGGTCTGATATGTGCATCTATGGGGGAGATCGCTGCTAAGAAGGAGCAAAGGAAGGGAATTTCACTCCTATCAGGGAGCAATGGAAGTGTAATTCGCTCCTATCAGAGAGCAAAGGAAGTTCTCCAACACTTAGCAAAACCTGGCATATGCAGCTTACCTCTTAATAAAGTGCAATCAAGTTCCTCAGATGGCAAAAGAAGAAATTCGCTCCTGTGGATAAGCAATGGAAGTGATTTTCGGTCCTAAGGAGGAGCAAAGGAAATTAAGTTCAAATCACCTTCCAATCTGCCCTTAGCCCTATTTCATCAATTTGTCTCTGTTTTACCAATCATGACTCAAGGTTTTTAGTTTCCATGTGCAAAAATGCTTTAAACCATTAGTAAAGAATGCCTAGGAGGGAATTTCGCTCTCAAGAAGGAGCAATGGAAGAGAAATTCGCTCCACTTGAGGAACAATGGAAGCATAATTCTCTCCAATTAGGGAGCAATGGAAGTAAACTCAAATTCACCCTTCATCAACCCAAGTTTGGGTATTTTGTCATCTATGCATATGAAGGTGTTAAATCAACCTTAAGTAAGGCTCTAGAATCCATTTCGCTTCCAACCAAGAGCAAAGGAAGGGAAATTCGCTCCTAAGAAGGAGCACTGGAAGAGGATTTCGCTCCTGGAGAGGAGCAAAGGAAGTGACTTCAAATTTGATACTTGGCTTGGTTTCCTTCATTTACCCTCCTTGCATTAACTCAAATGCATCAAATTACCTTCATGTGAGGCCTTAGAAGCAAATTCGCTCTCATGCAAGAGCAATGAAAGAGTATTTTGCTCCAAGGCTCAGGCAATGGAAGTGACCTAAAATTCACTCTCTAGCCTGGTTTTATCACCTCATGCCTTAGGTTTTTAGTTTCCATGCACAAAAGGCATCAAATTACCCTACATGAGTGCATTGAAGAGGACTTCTCTCTCATGAATGAGCAATGGAAGCAAATTTCGCTCCCAAAGGTGAGCAAAGGAAACGACTTCAAATTCGCCATCTCCATCTTTCTCTTTGTTAAAATGATGATGCATTTATCCCTCCCAATGATCAAAATGATTGCCAAAGGCACAAAACTTGCTCATTACCCTCAAATATGCTCAAGAAATTCAACTCGCTCCAAGATGAGGGCAATGGAAGAGGATTTCACTCTTGAGAGGGAGCAAAGGAAGTGGACTTTATACTTGATCAAATTCAAGGTTGTTGGCTAAGGATCTCACATTTGCTGCTGAAACTAAGACATCACATGATGATCAAATGGGTTTCAAATGTCTTGGAGGGCTTGGAGAGGGAATTTGCTCCTAAGAGGGAGCAAAGGAAGCAAAATTCGCTCCAAAACTGGAGCAAAGGAAGTGAATTTCGCTCCTAGGAGGGAGCAAAGGAAATTTTCATACGCTTAGTCAAATTTTGCTCCAGCAACCTCTCAATGAAGTATGATTGAATCACTTGGATGACGAAGGAAACTTTGCATAATTGGTGAAATTTCATTCAAGGGATTCCTCAATCTAACCCTCCTCGCGTATCTTGCTCAAATTGATGCCACTTGACCTCTTTCCAACCTGAGGGAGAAATGACTCTACCACTATCTAGCTACCTGAGAAAGTGCACTTCTTCAAATGAAAGGCTAATAGCAAAAGACTAAGCTAAGACAACTAACCTAGAAAGCGAAAAAGTGGGGGCCGCATTTGCAATGGGGCGATCTGTGAAAACGTCACAACAGTTTCCTTTGTTAATACATTGATTATTTGAGCAATTAATTTTTCATGTTGAACCTTGCCCTTTGCTTTTGTAATGTCATGCTTAGCTAGCACTGGTTGTCTTTGAACTTGGCAGCCATCTTTGCTTGTTCCTATGTGAACTGAGTTGGTTGGTTTTACTGTTGGTGTAATACGTATTAATTATCTAGCTCACTTTTCAACAGTGCAATATTCCTGGTAGCTGATGTTGTCATGGATGGAGGATCCAATTAAGGTTTATCCAACGATTTTCGTTTCATACATAATCCCACCAAATTCACTACATAAGAAGTCTTTTGTACATAACTCTATTGATTCGCTGTCTGGAGATATTAAGAGTCTTTACTGCTAGTGCTTACAATCAGATATAGGCCTTAGCCTTGAATTGCAATCACAAACAAGTGTGACTTCAAAATAAAATTCTTGGAGCTGATCTTCATAAGTTGCTCTTCTTTGGCACTCTTGAATCACAACTTGGTTCTCCAATACCCTTCTTCTCTAAGTGATTTTGCCATCTTTTTATGGTGAAGCTTGATGTAGTAAGGTAGCACTAACCAAAAAATGTACAATGCCCCTTACATATAGGATAAGGATCATTGGTTCAATATTAAATGATTTTAATATGGATCTAGACGTGATGGCATGAAAAAAGTAAATGACTGTTTTTGGACTGTGTTACGGGGTCCTTATATTTTGACCCGGGTTCACAAGTGGGTTCAGTCCTCATATTGGTCCCTTATTTGTTTGTCCCAGGGTACGCCCATGGTACTGCCTGGGTGCTTGGGTTCCTTGTGGGTCCTTCTATGGAGAACCCAAGGGCTGAGGCAGTATCTTGGGCATACCCAGAAGGACCCAACTTTCAATTATGATACTTTCAACTTCCTCAAATCTAATATCTGAGACTCTGAAGTTAGACCAGAAACAATCAAGGAGTTTAGACACGAATGCAAACATATAAACCAACAAGTCTATGTCATTGTTACTAAACAACCCCATCTGTAATCTCGGATCTATTGCAAATGGATTCTAAAATGGAACTTGTGGTTTAAATATTTTCTTTTCACAAGCATATACCTTAGTTCCCTCTCACTCATAGATGAAACTTTTGCTCCAACAAAGTGTCAAAGCATAGGCTGGCAGGTATTCCAGTTCTGATACCACTGTAGAACACCCCTATAATTTTTTGACAAGTGAACATGCATTTGATATTATACTGCTATCATAAACTGGTAACCGCTGTTCTTGATACAATGGTTGCTATTATACATTTATTTTTCTCAAAGAAAAACATTTAAAATACCTCAACAATGATACATAAGTTGACCATCATGGTCTGAAACCTTAATCTGAAAGTGGTCAGGTCTGATAATGAACAAGAAACTCACTGTTTGGAGCCTGGACAGTGCAGAAATGAAGCTTAAGGATGCCCACAAATTGAGAAACAACACTACACTAAGAACCAAAGTTAGTGACTATACTCCTCTGTAGCATCCACAAAGCCAAGCTACAGATCTGCAAATAAGTTAGAGTCATACCCAACAACCTAGGTGCTAAGAGAAAACAGGGGCGATCAGCTTCTAACCACTCATTAACCCCTCCAAAACCACAATATTCCACATGAAAATGTTTGCAAGGGATTCCCAAATGCTAGACGCCTACCATAGACTGGAAACATGCTCCAAGAGCAAGATGTTTATGTAAAATTCCAATCAATTTTTTCACCCAAGTTTTCATTGTTTACTTCCCAACATCGTTAACCTCTTGTCACTTTGCATTTTTATTAGAGTGGTGTAATACTTATTTGCAGTTTTTATATTTTGGTTTGAATGGTTTCAAATTTCAAAGGACATTATACAGAGTATATGAAATATTCTACAGAAGTACTGACAAAGATATGAAAGCCAACTGATGCAAGCTAGAAAGATTTATATAAACTCTTTGCTGGAAATTATAGAATAGAAGGAAATCTTCCTGACCTTTTTTCGGAATAACATTTAACATATTACATACAATATTCAGATTCAAGTCTGCAGCAGTTAATAGGGGACTGTTCACCTCTTTTTCTCCATGCATAGGCAGTACATATGGCACATTTGATACTTAGAAATCTGTCTACTCTTTCTTCATATTCCCACGTCCAGCATGTAAACTAGTCAACCTTCCCAGCAAGAATATCATCACAGTAATAAAGTCTGGTATGAATAAAATGGCACACCTGTAGGAGCTATCTCCAATGGCCTGGTCTCTTCCAGCAACTTCATGCTTCGCCAATAATATAACCTCAATGCTGCAACCTTGCTCCTATTCCCATGTTATAGATTGAAGCCAATATAGTAGAAATATCATGTCTGGGAAAGGAAATCTTGACATCCGGCAATGTATCTGCCTTCTAGAAGCAAATCGCTGCCCTCCATACTAACCATCCATATAGCGATAGGGATTTAAACCCTCATGTTGGAAGCAAGAAGGTTCCACCCAGAAGAAAGGGAGAGAATCGTTGATCTCAACAAATAACTCACAGGCCCAACAAGAATTTCAATCAATACTAACCTACGGCTCAATCTTTCCCAGTCATGGCATCCAATTTGCAATAGAAGTAAATCATTAAAGTATGCAAACCTTCAAAAACTCTAAAATTGTCTCTACAAGAGATTTCACGAATTTCTAACCATGAATGTTAAAGTTCAAATGCGAAATTTGAATGATTCCAATTGTAACCAGGTAGGGAGGATAGTTTCACCATCACAAGCGATTGCCCAAGTGTTTTTGTTTTGGGGTTTAGCTCTTGAAGAAGCTCTTAAAATCCAAATAAGAGAAATAATCCAAGAATGTGAAGATGAGCCTCAAAATATACTTTTATATCAACCCTTGGAAGCCTCTAGAAGAACTTTTCAAATTCTCGTGCTTTTAATATTTCATTTGAATCCCGGAAATAAAGTGACTACTCTTCAAAAAGGGACATTACACTCCTCCCTTCCTGAAATTGCTTGCCCTCAAGCAATCACGGCTTAGGATGTTGAAGAATCTATTCACCCTCCCAAGTGGCGTCCTTAATGGGTAAGTCTCTCCATTTGATAAGATACTCCTTGATTACTCTGTTCCTCAATCTCCTATCTCTGACATCCAAAATCACATCAGGTACCAAAACCAATCTGCCCTCTTCATCCAAGGGTGGAAGCTCCGGTAAGGACGTAATATGCCACCCTAGTGTCTTTTGAGGCACGATATATGAAACACATTATGGATCCTTCTATTCTCTGGCAGCTCAAGCTCACATGATTCTTCCCCCACTTGTCAAGCAATCCTATAAGGGCCATAGAAGTGAGGTTTTAACTTTTCTATGCCACTTTTCTTCAAGGAAGATTGTTCGTAGGGCTATAGATGCAAGGAAACCAAGTCTCCCACCTCATAGCTTCATTCTGCTCTATGCTTGTTTGCGTACATTTTCTGCTAAATCTGAGTGCTCAAAAGATTATCCTTAAGTTTCTTAAGGATGTCTGGCGCTCTTGGATCCAATCCCTAGCATTGGGATCCCTGTTATAACCAAAAGATAGATTAAAAAATGATGCAGTGTCATATCGAACTAAGGCTTTGAAAGGAGTCGTCCCAATTGACATGTGATAGGTGGTGTTGTAATAGTGTTCATCCAAGCCTTTTGCTGTCCTGCTACGTAGTTACGTAAATATCCCTCAGTCTGTTTGTTCATAATCTCCATTTGGCTTTCCATTTGAGGGTGGTAACTAGTGTTGGGGTTCAACTTGGTGCAAGCTAACTTGAATAGTTCTTGCCAAAAAACACCGAGGAACTTGGCATCCTTGTCATTGACAATATTTCTCGTCAATCCATGGAGTCTGAACACCTCTCTAAAAAACAACTCTGCAATGAACAATACCTTACTCCGATGAGATAGTGAAGAAATGAGCAAACTTGGTCAACCAATCAACTACCACAAAAATACAATCTCTTCCCTATAACTTTGGTAGACTAGTAATGAACTTCATAGACACACTGTCCCACTTTTTCTCTGGAATAGTCAATGGTTGAAGTAGTCCAATTGGAAAAGTATGTTCTAACTTGTTCTGTTGACAAGTCATGCATTCCCGAACATGTCGCAAGACATAATCCTTGAGTGTAATTCTCTCAACCAAAAATTTGGAACAATTTTAAATCTGAAGATAGATTCACAAAGTAATATGCCAAATTTCACCAAAATCGCCAAAACTAGTCAACTAGTCTTGCATAGAGAGTACAGCAAATCAGTGAACTTTCCAAAGAACATTATTATATTGATTTTTCTGATATTAAAAAACAAATAATTATTTTTGAGTTTTGATATACAACAGGAATGATTTGTCTTTGACACCCAAATTCTACAACGAACTCACAAAATATGACAAATCCAGTACACCCGATTTACTCAAAACACAACAGATTGATACTATTTGCATTCCAAATGGAAACAATAGTATATAAATCTGCTTACAGCCATAGTAACAATAGCATAATTTTGTAGCACATCTACAAGACTCATCACAACCAAATATCCACACAACTATGCCTAAAAATCACTGAAACCAACACCCAAACAACAAACAATCTTACCATTTTCTTTCAGCCCAAATGAGTCTCTAGATGAGAACGCCCTTTGCAATCAAAGTATCTGTCCTCTAATCACCCAAAGCTCATGGGTTTTCGTCCACAATCCTTCTCCTGCAATGGGTTTTCATCCACTAAACATGCCTTCAAATGACTCAAACAACCATATTTATAACCATCCAAGATCCAATGTCCATCGGGATGTATGACTATTGATTTGCCAATTGTTAAGTTGCCCTAGAGAACCTTTCATTTTCTTTCTTGAATTTCTCACTCAAAAAAACACATTTCTAGCACCTCATTTTTGCTTGCAATTTACTTTTCACTTGTAGAATTGAAGGGGCACATTTCCTAACATCTCATTAGGCCTAATAAACATGTAATTTAATATTTATTTGTCCCTTTGTTTATGGAATTGAATGGACAATGATAAATATTTAGTAAATTATCCTTTCTTTGCTTTTTTGATTAACCCATAGAGACATAAAATGAGTTATTATTTGCCAAAACCCAAATTTAAACAAAAAGCGACATGAAAAGCGACATGAAATTGAGGCCCTTCTATGAGGACCTCGCTTGGACTTGCCTGTAAGTTTTAAAATATCCTGGATGCCCTGCCAATGGTGTATCATGGATGGATCTCAATTTTTTCTCCTTAAGCATTGACTTAGGAACCAAGAAATTTCTTTCCTTGTAGTAAATAGCATCATCTATTTCCCTATATTTCTCATCTAGAGTTTTCCCATCCATGATTTCGCATGCAAATGTGTTTTTGGAATACTCCACCAAATGGTGAGCCTTCCTATCAACTGAAAGTTTTAATAGAGAGCAAATAGTGAGCTTCCTAGAAAGAGCATTAGCAACAACATTCTTTTTCCCCTTAACATATTCTATGTCAAAGTCACATGCATGTGCCTTACTAATTCACTTCTATTGCTTCTCATTCAAATCTTTCCATTCCAAAAAATATTCCAAGCTATTATGGTCAGTTTTCACCACAAATTTCCCACCTACTGAGTATTGTCTCAATTTCACCAATGCATGCATGATGAAGAGCATCTCCTTATTATAGATGGAATATATCTTCTCAATATCTCATAGGCAATGGGGTGCCTGTCCTACATTAAGACTGCTCCAATCCCCTCACCTGAAGCATCAAATTCCAACACAAAAGGCTAGGTGAAATCTGGAATGGGATAAGTGCTGATCACCGCTTTGAGTCGGTCTAATGCCTGCTGAGCCTCATCCATCCACCTGAAAGCCCCTTTCTTTGTTAGATTTGTTAGAGGTGCACCTAACTATGAAAACCTCTTAACAAACCTCCTTTATCTTACAAGTACAAACAACATGAGGAGCAAGAAGAAGGTGTAAAGAAGGATGGAGTCCATTATAAAGGAAAGAGCAAAATGAACACTACTTATACAAGGGGCAAGGGTAAAGTGAATGTTCATTGCACCCATTGTGATAAATGTGGGCATTTAGAGGACAGTTGACATAAATTGTACCTGAAGTTAGTTTCTTCTTTGGTTTAGGAGGGGAAGAGAAAAGAGGACTAGTTTCTTCTTTGGCTAAGAGGGGAAGAGACTAGAGCACTACATAAGGAGGTGAAATTAAAGAGATTGAGTGGAGCTATATAGTGGATGATAGTTTGGCCTGTTCGTAGGCGTGTTCCCAAGGTTGATGTTCCTTCAGGGGCTTACTTGTGTCAAAGCTCAAGTAAGAGGTAAGAAGGTTGATGACATGTTTGATACATGTTTGCAAGAAAACCTTGTATCTCAAAAATTGGTAAGTGAGCTTAGTTTAAAGATGGTAGACCATCCACATCCATATGCTTTAGGATGGCTGCAAGGAGTTGAAATGGCTGTAACAAAATAATGTAAGTTATCTTTTGGGTTTACTCTTGACTTTAGGGATGTAGCGTTAGTGGATACAATTCAATTAGATGCTTGTGATATAATCTTTGGGACCCCGTATCTCTTTCGGAGAGATACTGTTTACAATTGGAAGAAAGATAAGTATATGCTCAGCCTGAGTGGGAAGATGTTTAGGTTGCATCCATATGTTGAGAAGTCTGAAGATGCATTGCCAAGTTCTCCAATATTTGGCAAGTTGATTAGTAGCATCGTCCATAATCAAGAAGCTGAGGTTGGGATTGATAAGAGGGATAATACTCAGAAGCAGCAGCATGTAAGACAGCAGATGCAACATATCACCTAGAAATAGAGAAGTGCCAAGTTTTGGTTGATGATTAATGTCGTGGTGCAAGTTGTTGAAGTTTGCAATACAAGCAACCTGCAAGATCAAATAACAAACAAAAATACATTCCACAAAAAACAGCTGCAAGCAAAAATTTGTTATATTTCTCAAAAGCAAAGAGTACAAAATGAATGAAAAAAGGCAAGAAGGCTTTTTTTATAGAAAAAAGCAAAAGAAAACCTAATCCATAAATAGGGAACTAAAAATAGCTTCAAGAAGCCCTTAGTGAGCTTAAGCTAAAAATAGCATGCATATTTAAATATTGAATGCACCAACAACCCCCTTAAGTGAAACTTAGGGAGAACTAAAAACCTCTAAATGAAAATGCAAAGAATGGGTCTCGACAACTAAGGCTTGATGGGGTACCCATGAACATAAAAGGAAATCTCTCATAACCAAAGAAAAGTAGAAAACCTTGTGGGAAAAAACTCCTCTCCAAAAATGAGAAAACTGAAATAATTACACTAGTGAAAAAAGGATAGAAGACGGACTTGATATAACCCCCCAAGGACTGCTTCTATCACACAAGTACAATAGATGTTTCCCCCCATAAGAGAGAGAAAATAGGATATGAATTCCCCCCATAAAGAAGTAGCTCCTATGCTAATGATGAAACTTTGAAGATAAAACATGATCCATTGCCTACAAACAACATTTCTCCCCTTAAGAAGAAAAAAATTCATTGGTGGTTGGAGAAGCCATTTCCATAAACTAGAAGAATCATGAATCCAAATCCAAATGATGTGTTCCTCTTAAAACTTTTCAAATGTCCACATATTGGAAAGAGATGATTTCAATCCAAAAACTTGTGAATACTTATGTAGAACAAGGTCCATGGGCAATGAAAAAGTGTTGACAACACAAACATGGCTGTCATGAAAGAGGAGATGAAAGTCCTCAAGATAATCCTCCTAATCTGCAATTTGAGACTCCACAATTAAGGATGATATGTTTCTAAGATATGAATCCCAAGTAGCTATATCTAGAAGTGATGAAGATGGTGGGCTAACAATAATGATGTGGCTATCAACAAAGAGGAAACGATTATCCTTGAGATAATCCTCCAAATCTGCAATTTGAGACTCCACAAACAAGGATGATATGTTTACTACATATGAATCCCAATTAAGAGGATGGATGTTCTGTTGTACTGAATCAATGGGACCATCCATGTGGCAATACCAATCTCAATATGAGGAGTGAGAACTAAGAGACAATCCTCTAATCCATCAGAACATGAAAAATTTGTGATATATTCAAGCATTTTGAAAGTACCACTATCATAGGGTATGCAATCTACATGTGTAAGGGGATTGAGACAATTTGCTACAAGATCATCCGGGAACGGAGAGATATGAGGGTCTCCATCGATCTCCCAAAGGTTAGACCAATGTGTGTGGGCGAAATCAATGTTTAATACAACATAGTGTCAAGATCACCACTAGACAAAATAACTCCTAGAACATAGTCAATGATAATCCTCCAAGCTAATCTACCCCATGGTGTGGCTGGTTCAAATATGAGTCCATATAGATAAGGAAAAATTCAATGTCATGTCCCCTTCCTAGAGTGGACATCAGAGCCGGAGGAGTTGGCCTATCATTGGAGTCTCGTAGGCTAGTAGAGGTTGATTGGGACTCATTCAGTGCATATAGTGACTGGATTTTGGCTTTACAGGCAGTTTGGAGCAGTTCCTAGATTTTAGGGGATATCCCTAAATTTTAGGAGGTCGTGACAGTTGCCAATTGTGAGGTTATTCATGACCTTTTAGATGGTTTCAGTTTCAGGAGATTTGGGTGTGTTTCCTAGTTTCTAGGAGCATCCCTAGATTTTAGGGATGAGACTGCCAGTTGATCCATGATTTTCGACATCAGTCACAGATAGGTGATAGGTTCAGTTTCAGGCTTTTGGTGTGTTTCGAGCTTTTTGTAGCTATTTGGGTTATATTTTTAATATATTTAAATATTTCCTAAGTTAGTGTTTTAATATTTTAAATAAGGCTATGTCTATAGCCATTTCGAAGTAATAAGGGGTTTTTGGCTTCATCTGGATTCGTATGCCCATGTGTTATAGCTCATTGGAAAGGTCTTGAACTTTTCTAAATGATTTTCACTTGCCAGGGTCCTTTTGGCACTTGGAGTTATTTTATATTGAAAAAGTGGTGTTTTCTCTATACTTGGGCGCCCAATATTGGGAAATATGACTTTATATTAAAGCGCACTTTTCATATATCTTTAGGGTTCGATTTGGAAGGAAAGAGATATAAGGAGAAGGAAACCTAGTTTCTCATTATCTTTTACATATTGAAAACTTGTTTGGTGCGATATTGCTCTGGTAGAGCAATTCTTCAATCTGGGACGCAAACCCCATGATTGGTACTGGTTGGGACGTAGCCCTCAGCTATTGTTTGGCAGTGGATTCTTTTGGCAGTGGCATTATTGGTCAAAGTGTATCCGCTATTCCTTGTGGAGATTTAGATTGCTTGGTGAGGGTTTCAGCAGGGTGGTTGAATTTCCCAGCTGGGCCGTGATTGTTTCAGCTTGATGCCACCATTACAGCAGGTGCACTTTACGCTGGAAGTGGTGAAGACTTTCATTCAGCCATAGCTGGTGTTCTTGGTTTGTGTTCATCATCTACCCTTTAGTTGGCGCCATTATTGGATGTAAGCACATCCCCAGTGCGTAGGGAATAATCTGGATATTATAAATCAGAAATCTGCCTAGTACGATTTGTATCAATTCTGATTTAATTGAATGTTCTTACTTGTTTCAGCTTCCTTCCTTATTTGTTGTTCTTTATTCATTACTTGCTTATATATTCAAAAAAATACAAAAAGAGACCAAACATTCTGCAACTTCTCTCTATTCTGTAAGACCATCAGCAAAATCACAGGAAAATATAGTTTATTATTTTAAAAATTACAGCAGATCAGCAAGGGGATCCATCGGGGATCTTTCATTCAAGCCTCCTGAGATGTGTTAGGATGCCCTATCGCCAATTTGCCCTTTGCTAGGATGACAATCAAAGGATGAACAAAAAAATCCATGATACCTCCTCAAATGAAATAATTAGACCCAAGTAACCTTAGTACATGTAAGGTAGATAAAATAAAGTCATCTCATGCAAACAGATCCTTTCCAAGTGCCAAAAAATCCAAGCAATTGAACAAAATGTGAAAACACAAAAATCAAAATAAAATGTACCTGGGATAGATTCTGGAAAAAATACATGAACGGATTTGAAGGGCTCTAAAATGACTTTCCAATGCTGCTTTAAAAATATAGGTCAGAAAGGCCAAAAAAAGGGGACCTAGATGGAATATTTTGTCTAGCAGAATATTCTCTTGGTGGTCAGTGACAAAATATTCTCTAGGTGATGATGGAATATTCTTTGAACAATTGTGTTAGCATTAGTATGGATCCGTACGGCTGTATAAACAACTTTTTTGGAAAATTTGCCCTATAAAATAATACCCAAAAGTCAATTGCTCAGTTTTGGCAAATGAACAATCAATTCTTAGGTTTTTGGACCCTCTAGACATGATGGCAAGGTCCATTTTTCCAAGATGCCCTGATTTTTTCGCTCAAGGTTGGAAGTTGCCTTGAATCTCGGTCCCTAAAAACACACCCAAAAAATTGACTTATCAAATTTTGATGAAATGATAATCGATCTATAGGTTTATAGCTGTTGTGAACACAATTGCAAGGTCCATTTTGCTCCAAAGTTCACTAATAAAATGCCCACCTCTAGATCCCACAAAAGAACAACTGTAGGTTCAAAATCTAGTAATTTTGTAATGCCTCTTGAGAAAAAATCCTCAAAAATTGAGAAGGGGTTTTCTAAATCCACGCTCTGATACCATGTTCAAGTTTGCAATATAAGCACTTGCAAGATCAAACAACCAACAAAAACACTTTCTACAAACAAGAGCTGGAAGAAAAGATTTGCTATATTCCTCAAAAGGAAAGATCACAAACTAAATGAAAAAAAGAAAGAAGGCTTTGCTTTATAGAAAGAAGAAAAAGAAAACCTAATCTATACTTAGGGAACTAAATAAGCTCCAAGAAGCCCTAACTGAGCTTAAGCTAAAATAGTGTGCCTCTCTAAATAGAGAATGCACCAACACAAGGCAAGATGGTGTTTCTTTGGATGAAGATTTCATCAACACTCTTCCATTGAATCTTCATAGCTTTTGGCAACCAAAAGCCTCTTAAAGGGGGAGGTGTGATCTAAACAGTCAGGTCAAGTTGAAAGATTATTGAGATCATGGTTGCTGTGTTCAGTCTTTGGATTATCTTTATGTATTAAGTATTAACTTCATGAATTCGTCACCGAACCAGTATGTAGGAGATGTAGAAAGAATAAGTGCAGGTCAAGGATGGTAAGGAACTCCTTTGAAATGTATTCATTCAAATTTGCAGACCTGGAGATTACTTGGAAAGAAAATGATGAATTTGCTAATTCATAGGTGGCGAATACTCTATTCACTCTGGTAAACTCCTATTTGCCCACTGGTAAAAACTTTGGGAAGCAACAAATGAATTATTGGTAAAACATTGGGTATGTGAATGTGCTTGCAATACATGGACTCTGAAGGTTGAAGTGTTTCAAATTCTTTTGGGATGGTTGAACTTCCATTGTTGATGTCTTTGGGAGTTTATTGGGAAGCCATAAGATTCAGGAAAAGGTAGAGGAAGATTTAATTGTAATGCTCTTTAGTTCATATTTCCAGATTCCATTGTACAAGGACAGGGTTTCGGAGTGGCAGAGGCTGATAGCAAGTCTTAGGAGCTTGTAGAGACTACATTGGAGCTCCATATAGAACTTTAGTGGCATTGTATTTCTTGTGATTGAACGGTAGTGGCATGCGGAGATATGCTCACTCTTCTTGGAGTTTTATTCCCATATAAGGTTTTCTGCACCTGTAACTTATTGTTTTTGCTGTGTGATGCTTCTTTTTTATCTCCTTTTAGCTTTGTTATTGCTCTTCAGCATGCTTAAGGCCTGAATGAACTAGAAACATTGCTATATTTTCCATTGGTGGTGGAATAGTCCATGTTCGAAGGCTGTTTTAACATATCTGCAAGAGGATCCATCATTGGTGAACCTTTGTAAGGATTATCCTCAATGCTGACAAGGATCAACAACTGTGAACAATCAAACCTCAATTTATTACAACACTTCCTAATGCCAGCAAGGATTAACATACAATGCCAACTAACAAAAACAATACTTTTTTTCATTTCCATGGTCTCAAACATCACATGTGTATTAACTAGCTGTTTTCTCATGTTAAAACACTTGCCCTCTGAAAACGTTTTGTTATTATCTGTACCTTTTTGTAAAACTCATAAGGATGGCAAGGCTAGATAAGAAGACAGAATAAAACACAAAGATTTGATTTGTATAAGCTTTTTAGCAAGAAAGCAAATGTAGGTCACATGTAGTGTTTTGCTTGCTTTTCACTACATAAGGAAACCTACAAAATGAGCAGAACGACTGAATTTAAAAGAATCTCAAGTTTGATCAGGGAAACAGTCTACTCGTTTACCTAATTCAAGATAAGCCATCCTGAGGCATATTCCAAGGATGAGTTTTCTATTAGGAACGCAAGACCAACGGTAACATTTAGCTGTTTCACTGTTAGAAATTATTCCATAGATTATTGATTTTCAAATGTTATAGTAAAAATAGAGTCTAACAACAATGGTAATTGATGAATAAAGATCAAATGCAGCTTTAACATTCATTTTTATTCTGAACAGTATCATATCATACAGAGGATTGCGTAAGCACATTCTCACATACAGATCCTTAATATTTGCCAGGATACAGCTGTGTAGTTATTAATTTGATCATCTCATCAATGGTAATTGGAGTTCAATTCCATATGCAACTATGTGAGCTAGCCTGTATGCGGGGTTGAATGTGAATGACCCCATACCACTTTCTGTGTCTACATTCTCCCTTCTTTTATTTTATGCAATTCTCCAAAATGTTACTGGAACACATACATATTTTTCAGCTTTTGCTTTGTTTCATCGAATATCTGTACATTACATTTTAATTTACCTTGTGTAGGTACTCGATTCTGTGCAGTGAAAGTAAAGGAAACAAAGATTTTTCGTGTATATTTCAACATAAATATTCAGGTCATCCTGAAGATTCAGAGCATGAAAGTTCTTCTGAAAAGAATGGAAATAACATTGTTTAAAATGCTACCCTCATTAGAGTGAAAATTTGTAAGCAAAATAAAATTGGCGGTCAAGAATTTTGTAGATATGGTTACTGGGTCACTTTATTTTAAAGTCCATTTGTTGGCGTGTATGCTTTCTATATTGCTAAGAAAACACCAGTTTTCTTGCATGAAGTTGTAATTAAGGAGTGGACTTATATGTGGTAGGTCATGTAATGAAACTAAAGTTGTTTTTAAATATGGCTTCATAGATGTTCAATTTGATTAAGAAGATCAAGAAGGCAGATATTCGAGGTAGAAAAAGGTAAACAATGATGAAATTCCTGCTTCTGCTGGAACTTTATATGATGCAGTAACCACGATGGGTTAAGTCAAGAATAGGCATCAGTAAAATAATGGCATAGTCTTGAAAATGTGGAAATACATAGTAGAGGGCTTGTAGACAATAGCCTTGATAAACCAAATAGATTCAACTGTATGTTGATTGGAATGATCTGAAGGTCAAAAAACAAGGAAACTAACATAATTTGTATGTAGTGGGAGTGCGATGAAACAAGTGTGAGTGAGTGACCATCTTAAGGTATTTTCTTGCCAAGCTAGCTATTATTGCTGTTTATTTTCACCTCAATGTCATTAAACATTAAGCAGATCCTGTTACAGTAGATTCTTCTCATTTCAACAGGGTTGCTCAATGTATATTTATCATAACAAAAATTTTGGACACAGATGTATAATAAGGAAGGATGACCTTTGTGAAACCCTAAATTTAAAGAACTGTATAACTTCTTAAAATTGATATAGAGAATACATTTTGGCGTTAGTCATTACCTCTTATACAAAATGGATCAAGATAAAAATCCAGGATACCGTATGTTCTAATGAGTGTCCCATTAGTCAGCAAAATTTATAGGATGGTGAATATATCTCAGATAGTATCATCTATGGATAGAATTTATGCATACTGACTGTTCCACATACATGTGGACAAATATCTATTGTCACACAAAGCCATTATTATTCCAGCAAATTTCTCATCTCAAATTTCATGCATTTGAAAGAAAAGCTATCTACCAATCAAAAGAACAAATTTAGATTTGAGTAAATTGCATTTTAGGGTGATCTTTTAGAGATGCTATATACCAGCAAAAATCATTTGGGAATTAAATGGCAAAAAATCAGAGTTCAAAAAAATTGTAAAAAATTGTTGAAAATGAGATAAAAACTACTTGTTTTGAAATTTAAAGGCATTTCCATAGCATAGAGATAGAGAAAAAATAAAATAGAAAGTTTGGCCCATGAATTGTTCAAATGAAAAGTGTTCTTTGGTAAGGTTTGGATGAAGTCAATAAACTAGTTGTTAAGTTAACAATAAAAAATTTCAATGAAGATATGTGAGTGAACCTCCAGTCTTGTTGTATGATGTGAGTGGATAGTAAAATGCTACTAACAACATTGCATTCCAAATTATTGTTTATATCAAAAAAATGTTAATCATAGAGATTGCACTATCATAATAAACTCTAAATTGTTCAAAACTTAGTAAGACACCAAAACAACTACAATAAACATGTTTGCATACCCATAGGGTAAAAGGGAAAAACATTTTATCATTGAAAAATGTTCAAAGTAGGAAACTTGAAAGAATATATCATCCAAATAAAAACATAATCAATTAATAAAAGAGAAACCATTTCCCATAACACGTAGAGTCAAATGGGTGTGAAATACACTTTTTCAAAGATTCAAGATACAAAACCAAGTCACATTTAACAACTTTGCTATTAAACCAAACCTTCAAATTTAGTCAAAGTATTGACTCATATAAAGTAGTAGAAGATACACACAAAAACACGTTTTAGGATAGGCTGCATAATATCAAAATAAGCATACAAAATTACAATGACCAAGAGTTTGATGTCACAAAGATTGGACATCTTGGTGCAATATTGGGTTACATATAAACATCAAGCTAATATTTTTATGCATCCAAGGGTTTTTGAACAACTTAAGAGGGATAAAATGTTATGCAGACAAAGATGACCTACATATAACAATACCTCCTCACTTCTAGTAATGAGACTCAAAGAACGAAACTATAGCTTTTCAATATTCATCAAGCAAAGTATGACAAAGGGCCTAAATTGCATTAAATTCAAACCATTTAGTCAAGGATAGTTATTATTTCTTTCCACAAAATTGATTGACAAGGCTACCACTATAGAAAAAGATAGACCAGATATTGTTTGGACCAAACAACTAGCCAATCTTCACAATAACAATTTAGTGCAAAATAATCTAGATAAAAGCTAGACACAAAATCAAACCATGATAAAGTAGACATAACATATGAAGTAGACACAATAAGTTAAAATAAAACCTCAAAATATAGACCATTCATTTGCCATAACAATCGAATACTATCTCTATGGATTGAAGAACCACCAAAATAAAATAGATTTAATGTTTTTTTTTGTCTCTTTTTTTTTTTTTTTGGGTTAATTTGAATTGAAAGATTCTTATGATGTGCACATTAAAAAATTTATTTAACAATTGTTGTAGATAAGTAGACATAAAATTAATCCATGTGTGACAACATATTGATGATATTGATAAAAACCTTGGCATCTAAATATAGATAAAATAGACAGAAAATCTGGAATATGAACATCAAGCTAAAATATAACCTCAAAATATAGACTGTTCATTATCATAATAGTAAATACTATCTCTTTGGATGAAAGCCCCACCAAAATAAAATAATTTATTGTTTTTACTATGTTAATATAAATTGAAAGATCCTTGTGATGTGCACATTGAAAAATTTATTATACAAATTATTCATCTATTTATATGTTGGTTGAATTTTGTGTAGATACCATTTTATAAGTTGTGAAGCTATAAAATGTATTTGTAGTGGTATTACATTAAAAAAATACCTACTTTTGACTCAAATGCACCACCTCTTACTCCTACAAGTTTGCAACTAGTTGCTCCTTCTATGTACATCTTGGTGAGCTCTCATTTAGTCATACCCTAAAAATATCATGCAATTGCTTTATACATAAAATAATGTCATTTTGTAGGTTTTACAAGTTGACGAGAGATTGATTTTTCAAACATGTTTTAAATGCGATTTAAATGCAAAAACATTATTGAAATTTGTAGTAAATGAATTTTAAATAAAAACAAGATTTTGTAGGGTAAAAATCATCTATAGGACTAATTCACAAAAATTGGGTATAATTAAGATTTTTTTGGAGATTTTTGCTTCTATGTTATATATAGTAGAATGATGCTAACCAATATTTGTATTCTTTGGACGAATAGCAAACTTAGGAGATTCTTGCAAATGATCAAGTATATGATTGATATATGCTAAATCTCAAAGTATAATGATAAAGATTAATTAAAGTGCATATATAACTATGGAATTAAATTATAACTAGTGATCTCACAAAGGGGTAGTATACCAAATATACATAAAATGTAATAGTGCTAAAAAGTAGGGAGCATATAATTAAATATAGAGTGCATTTATATATGTAAATGTAAACATGTACATGAGTAGTTTATGACGTTAAGGGTTTAATGACGCCTCATATGAAAATTAAAAAGAAATAAATGCATTGTAGAGTTTTCCAAGTGCCAAGGGATGTTTATATGTTTGCTATACCACAACAATGAATGTTTCAACTTCTATAGTTGTCCTTGTGAGATGTGTGTAGAGTGTATGCGAGAGTGTTGCATATCTATAGTATGGTGGTGAGCAACATGCTAGGATCCAAGTTTGTTAGATATAAATATTGATAAGCACACACTTATATTGATAGGGTGTTTTATTTAGTATAAGATAACCTTTTCCTTATTTAAAAATTTTTAGTGCCATAAATTGACCCTCATACAATTTCATACTGTTGTCCTCGATTTCAGTATGGCCAAAATCATGAGGCAACCTTACGAAACTGGTCCGTTCCGTACCTTATGGTCTCC
Source organism: Cryptomeria japonica (assembly GCF_030272615.1). NCBI lineage: Eukaryota > Viridiplantae > Streptophyta > Pinopsida > Cupressales > Cupressaceae > Cryptomeria > Cryptomeria japonica. The sequence continues at coordinate 45,853,147 of NC_081406.1, read as the reverse complement.
AGGAGAGCTTAATCGACTCGGTCGGTTAGTTCGTTTCGCTTTTTGTCTTTCATTTTTATTGTTTTCCTTGTTTTTCTAGGATTGCAGTTTACCTTGCAGTTCGGACTTTAAAGTCCGAACCGCAGGGTTCTTTGTTAAAAGCACACTTTGGACTTTAAAGTCCGAAGTGTACTTGTGTTTTGTTGTTATATGCAGTTGCATGTGGTTTTTGACTGCAGTTCGGGTTCTAAAACTTGAACTGCAGTTTGTTTTAGACTATAGACCGGGTTTTAAAACCCAAACTGCATGCTGCCTTTGTATGCAGTTCAGACTTTAAAGTCCGAACTGCACGTAATTTGTTCTCAGTTGCCTGTCGGACTTTAAAGTCTGACGTGCAAGTGTCCCTGGCTTGCATGTTGGACTTTAAAACCCGACATGCAACTGTGGGTTGTAATTAATGGCGCATTAATTGTTTTTAGGGTTAAGTTAAATGCCTTTTTAAGTTAATTTTTCGTGCTTTATTTTTTTTATTGTGATTTGTTGTCTCCTTTGCGTGCCTCTCTGTTTTCCTCCCTTGCAACTCGAATTCTCTCCTTCGTGGCTTGATCGGATCACTCCAATTTCGGATTTTTCGAGTGTCATAATGGAAGAGGTAGGGTTTTGGTTTCGGGTTTTCATTGTTTACGTGTCTTCACTTTCTTTTTCCTTTTTGTTTGATTTTCTTGTTTGTTTTCAGTTTTCCCCTTTGGAGGACGATCGGATTTTGAAGTTTGATTGCCTCCTTTGCTTTGGAGAACAATCGGACTTCAAAACCCGATCGTCCTCCAAAGCCCCCCCCTATCTTAAGCTGCATATCGGAGTTTAAACTTCGGTGTGCAGCTGAAGATTTGTTTTCTTTGCATATCGGATTTTAAAGTCTGATATGTGACCTATTAACCTTCACATATTGGACTTTAAAATTCGATATGCGGAGAGGTATAGGGTGGCATGTCGGGTTTTAAAACCCAACATGTCACCCGGTTGTCCTTCCCAGTTAAGAGCACATCGGACTTTAAAGTCTGATGTGCCTTTGATTTTTTTTTGAACCTGCACATCGGACTTTAAAGTCTGATGTGCATGTTTTTTTTTTTTTCCGAATTAGCACATCGGACTTTAAAGTCCGATGTGCATGTTTTTTTGTTTTTTTTCCAAATTAGCACATCGGACTTTAAAGTCCGATGTGCCTTTGATTTTTTTTTGAACCTGCACATCGGACTTTAAAGTCCGATGTGCATGTTTTTTTTTTTTTTTTTTCCGAATTAGCACATCGGACTTTAAAGTCCGATGTGCATGTTTTTTTTTTTTTTTCCGAATTAGCACATCAGACTTTAAAGTCCGATGTGCTGTTCATTTTCCCTGGAATTGCACATCAGACTTTAAACCCCGATGTGCAATGTGTTTTTAGAAGCAGATCAGACTTTTTTCTCTGACCTGCTGTTTTAGCAGTTTTTACTCCTTAGCTTGTTTTGATTCCCATTTTTCGATCCATTTAAGAAAAAATTGATATTTGATAATGATGAATGGCTAATCATCAGTGTTGAATGCAGTCATTGTGCACGAATGTCAAAGCTCTCCCACAACAAGCCCGAGTCTTCCTCAAGACAACCTTCTCCGAGGAAGGCATCATCAAAAAAGATGAAATACAAGTACGATAGGTACTTGAATATGTACCCTGAAAGTTCAGTGGATTCTAACATTAAGGAGATCAGGGACACTGAAATTGGGCACGTTGACATGCAAGAGTTTCTTGACCGGGTTCAAAAGGCTCCTGCACACTTGACCAGTTTAATCAAATCTGAGCTGCATAAGTATGCATCTTTCCTAGTTGCGGCTCATGATCCTGAATTTGTACTAGCAGTGGCTAATCACTTTGATCCAAGCACAAGACAAGTAAAAGATGATGATCAGAAGGTCATAATGACTCTAGACAACGTATTCTTCAATAGTATTTTCAAAGGCTCATCAGTTGAAGAAGTGGCTGATATTTCTCAAAAAAGTGCTCAAGAGTACTATGAGAAACACGAGGATAAATGCAAAAAGGTGATCAATACTGTTTATCTCTCAACTGCTAGATCTTCCCTCACCTCCCGATGGCCTAAGTCTTTCTACAAGAGTGATTTTAATGAAGAATATAATGACATGGTCACCATGTTATCCAGAGTGAGAGGATTAAAAGACTCTCATTATTTCCAAAGCTGGATGATTTACTATATGAATATAATCAGAAAGGGAGCTGCAAGAATTGATTGGGGAGAACAAATCAGTGATGCGCTTTGCGCCCAATTGAAAGATGTCAAGGTAACACTGAAGTTTTGTATGACCTCATACCTGGTTTACACAGCTGCCTCTATGAGGCAATATCTAGGCTTGTCAACTAAGGGTGATAGAAGAATAGTGCCTGTTTGGGAATACTATGATCAACTAACTATCAAAAATCAAGGTAATCATTACAGGAGGGTTAATGATGCTTTCTTTGCTGTTTGGAAGTGCATTTTTTATAAAGGCCTGTATAAGAGAAGAATATCAGAGGCCACTTACAATAGGGTGTCCCACTTTGGGTGTGTCTTCCTTCAATTCCCCACATTTACCTATATCCGGATTGGATGCTTCTCAAGTGAGCCCTTCATTCTTCCAAGGTTTCCTTAAGATAAAATTGTCCTTATGGAGCTGTGCAGACAACTGATTAGTGTGCATGAGAAACAATCACAAGCACACAAGACTGGGCTGAAATTTCCAGAGTCAATTGGCAGGTATTCTGTGCTAACTAATCCCAAAGCCAAAAATATGGAGGAGGAGATGCAGTGGAATACCATGAGGAGATTCAAGGTCCAAACCGATTTTGATTTTCGGGGTATAAGGAGCAAACTCAAAAGGACATACACTCATGTCTATAGGTTTGAGGATGTTTGGGCGGACTGTTAGAATGAGGAGGATATAAGAAGGATGGACTTCAGCCGCCTTACTCTAGAACAAATTGAAAATCTAGATCTAGCTAAGATCCCAGTGACTATGGAAGACACAGACGACATAGTGGATCCTATTTACTATGAGAAGAAGATTGTTGATTCCCCGCTCCCACTTGTGCAATGGTCAAAGAAGGAAAGCAAGTCCATTACTCAAAGGATCTCTCCCATCATAGCAAACACCAATGCTTGGTTGCTAAAGAAGAATCTCAGGATGAAACAGTTTCCCACTAGTTAAGAAGATGATGACAACAATGATGGTCCATTGGGCAAGACAGTGACAGCTGAAACAAGAACAAAGAACAGGGCAGACTCACAAGCACTATCCTCAACTCTTGTGGTACAATAAAAAAGTAAAGGGCCTAAAATCAAATTTACAGTTAAAGGGTCAAAGCAAGGTGAATCATCATCAGCATCACAGGAGGCAGTGGCAAAGGAGCCAGAACAACCACCTGTCAGTGAAGCTGGAAAGGGTAAGGAGGTCGAAGAAGGTGAAATTCCTCAACAAGAGGAAGTACAGGCAGAAGAAGTGCCACATTCAGTTGAAGTTGATACGACAACCACTTCACAAGTAGTCGTTCACTCTATTGATTCTGACTCTGATTCTGATCAAGAAGATGAAGATGTTCATGAAGATGGAGATCTAAGTATGGGCATGCCGCAATCAGAGACTGTTGGTCAATTTTTTACAATAACCAACTTCTCTACTTTAGATGATATCCCTTCATCTACTTTTGAGTCTACCATGATGGATTTTAATGAAACTTTGCAAGATGCACTTGCAGAACAGGTTTCGGTAGATTTACCAACCATTACTACCACCGTCACAACCATCCCTTCATTGGTAAGCGTTGAAGTTACATTGACGGCACCCTCAACTCTTCCACCAATAATTGAAGAGGTACCAGCAACAAATGTTCCATTAGATGCTTCAATATCAGCACCATCAGTTACACTTGCAACTACTCCAAGTTCCAGTCAACCTACTCCAGAATCTTCGACCCCAAGTTAGCAAGGAGCTACTACTCCATCATCCAATCCAGAACTACCCCCTTGGATGGAAGTAGTGGCCCCTAAGAGGAAAAAATAGGTAATATCTCATGATGAATTTGACTTTGAACTTTTGGTTCCTCCAAAGCCTAAGGGAATGAAGAAGCCAAAGACAGTATCTCGGATGGTAGTAGACCCGGCTTCCAAAAGAAAATATGCTAAAGTTATGGTGCCATCATTAGATAAAGACAAAGGCAACATACGATCAGAAGATTATACCATGCAGGTTGTGGAGCCCGGAGTGGAGACACATGAAAGTGTGAAATTAGATTCCCAGACAGCCCTTAATTCTTTGTTAAGAAGATTGGATCAGGAGAGGGATGAGAAAAATATCCTGAAGCAGAAGTGTGAGCAGTTGACCAACGTCCTCTTAAAGGTAACGCAATCTTCTCAAGAGGTTGAACCTATAGGATCATCAATAGATACTGAAGCTATCAAGAAGATTGAGCAGGTAGGAGCTAAGGGCCAAGTAATGGATGAATGGATCTCGCGGCTAAGGTTAGAAGGCTCTCATCTTCTGAGTTCAACGGTGGAACTATTGTTTGATTATGAAGTGATCCAGAGTCGGATGCAAAGACTCAAAACCTCTTTATCCCAGGAAATTGAGGAAGTTGTGAAAAGCACTACCCTTTGGAGCAAAATGGAGGATTTCAGAATAGATGTCCTGGTTGAGAACAAGGTAATTCCCACAAGGGAGAAGTATATTCAGATCTTGTCATTATTGTCTCATAAACAAGAGACAATGAAATTGATGATTGCAGAGCTGGATCGCGAAAAGAAAGAAGGTGATGACGAGGTTGACCTTATTTTTGCTAAAGTAGGCGATCTCCCTTGCTATTTGTATGATGGTGATCAAAATCTCGTCACTGCTGAAATCATCACCCAAGAATTTCTTTCCTTGATGGACCAGTGCACGGGACAAGACTTCTCGCTTGATACATTTGATAAATTGTTAGAAATTCAAGTCAGCTTTGAAGTACTCACATCCATGCTAAAGGATGTTAAGAAGAAGCATGTGAAGATCCAAGATGTAATGTCCCACGTTCAAATCATCACAAGTTCTACCTTGATGCCAAATGAATCAGAGGTCAAAACCATCCTTGCCAAGTTCGAAGGTTTTCAGAAATCCAACGAAGAAGAGAATCAAGAATGAAGTTCCCCCTTTTGGCACTCTTTCTTCATGCAGCTGCACCAATAGATGTTGTAAATTTTCATGCAGCTGCACGTTTTCTTTATGTAGTAGTTGTAGTAAAATGGGACTATGCGGTTGAATAAGTCAACTGTGCCCACCTTTTTCTCAACTTCTTTTCCTATATAAGGAGGACCTTTTTGTAAATATTGAGATCTTTTCATGCTTAGCAAAACTCTGCTGGATTTTTATCCCAATTTAGACTTTGAGCTTTTGTGGTGAGAATTCAATCAAACAAATAAAGAAAACGATTTTGTTGATTGCAAACTTTGTGTTGTATCAATAAATTTGTTTATATTATTTAATGTTCCTATGTCCATTGAATACATATTATCTTTACGTATTTGATCTTAAGATATTGCTACATGGTTAAAGAGCTCTCAAATCTTGCCAATAGACTTTGTGCTCTTAGCATGCTTGAGAAATATGCTGATAAAGGAAGTAACTTGTAGTAAGCTTTGTATTGCTACAGTTATTAGTAGTTTAATTGATTAGAAATTTACACTTAAAGACTTTGAGCTTTAAGCTAAGTTTCTACTTGTTTAATTTGTAACGATCAGTGTGAAGCAGTGTTACCATATAGGAGACTTTGTGCTGCTTAAAAGTAACTCTTAGTGTAGTTTATTAGATTAATAGTTCTTTTCTTTGAATATCTGAAGAGGTAGTGAAACTGTAACTAGGCGAAGGGAGAATACATAAACTTTGAAAAAAGAGAGTTATATGCCCAACACCAACCCACCAATTTAATTTCTTGTTAATTAGAGGAGAAATTTCATAGGGAACCTCCCCTTGATGAGAGGAGAGATTAATTTCTTAGCATAGCATTGTGTGAATTTTATGTTTTGTCATTAGTACGCTGGTGACAAAATATTCACCCAACACATACACATTCTCATTTGGGGCTCACTTTGGTTTTTCTCCTTCCTTGCCCTCAAAATTGCCTGATTTTGTTCAAACAGTGTTTGCTTCTAGAAGTTTAACACCCTATATCTCCTTTCTAACTTCGTTCTAGCCTAGGAGGACTAGACTAGGGTGCCCTAGTCCATCCAAACGGGGCCCAAATTTGAACCCTCTAATGGTTGGAAAATTTTGAGTGGGAAAATGCTCTTGATGTTAGCTTTATTCAAAATTTTCAACACCTTTTGTGAGGTTGAGTATTAAAGAAAGTCTTATCCCCTCATTTGAAACATCTCTCAATCATCTTTCACCAAGGAATTCAATTCACATAAAGCAATTCAATTGAACAAGCAATCAAGCATCTTCAAGGCAGTGAAAGAGAGGCCAAGTATTCAATTTTTCAAGCATTCAAGATGGCATCAATGATCAATTTTATGTGAAGGCATGCGTGATCTTCCACCTAGCAATATCAACCTTTTATCAAGACTTCAAGGCAAGGAGATTCATAAGAAAAGGTATAACATTTCAATTCAACATTTCCTTAAGGTTCCAGGCTCTACCTTGCAAGGGTAAGCTCTCTTTTACTATCTATCATTGTTGTGAGGTTAGTTCTAACCTAGGGTTTGACTTAGGCAAACCCTTAAACAACCCAACACCATTTTCTCTCTTTTGTGTGTACAGGTTTTAGATTTGATGGAGAAGGATTACTTGTTTAGAAAGTACAGATTGAGACAAAAAGATCCAAACTTTAAAGAAGCAAGAAACCCTAGTTAGTGGTACCTATTGTCAATGTTCGATATTTTTTTGACAAAATTTTCAAGAGATGATTTGTGCAACATCTTGATCTAGAATTGTTGGGAAATAAATAGGTTCAATATCAAAGATTGTGAAAATCAATCTCCATCCAACAAACTAATTAAAGGATGAGATTCAAGACTTGGATAGCAGTAACATGCAAATTTGAAACTCATGCAAATTTGAAAATTAAGTTGCATTAATTGTTGAAAACCCATGATTAGATCCTATGATGTCAAAAATCAACCTATTAACCATACTTAATAAACCTATCTTATGTGAACTTATAACAACAATAAATAATGATTAGCATCACCATAAGATAGCACCAATAAGGCATAAATCAACAACATAACATTCACACATAACACGAGATTTACATGGAGAAACCCTTGTGTGGGAAAAGAACTCAACCAAGAAGAGAGGACAAGCTTGTATTAACAATAATAAAAATGCTTACAATACCATCACTTCAATTCACCTCTTTTCCTCCACTATAGAAACACCTATGTGCATGTGAATAACCTCCTTATGTCTCTTATCTATCCTTTCTTCTTGTAGAGAAATCTACTTTCAACTTTTCTACTTAGTTCTGCACCCAAAAGATTGTATTTATAAAATGGCAAGAGCTTAAAAACCACCAATAAAGGTTCCCAAAGAAGGCCCTTCATTCCTCACGATCACAACCCTTGGAATGCCTTCACAAAACTCGAAAAGACATCAATTTAGTTTTCAATTCCTTCCTTCCAACATGGACACCTATATTTGCAAGATAAATGTAATAAATGATCAAAAACCAAGAAACATTTCTTGCCTCTTCCATGCTCCCACTTGGAGAATCCCATAGGTCACTCTTTTTCCACGTTTTTAAGTCATTAAATATCTTATTCTAGACATTCATAAATGGGGAAAATAATATTAAATAATTGCGTTCACAACCCACTTTAACCGTTGCTAGTGGAACCCATCACCCCTTGTGAATCTATTAGAAATAATGGTGAGAATTAAATATTACAAATTATTTTCCCAATACACCCCAAGTGCCTTAGGACACTTTCTAATTGGATGTTGGAACCATGGCATAGGATATACAAAGTAGATGACACCTTAATCCTATAAAAATTCTCCCACTTGACATCATACATTGTAAATACATCCATAGGAATAACAAATAAGGGAAAACTATCCGTTAGCCATCCATGTACAATTTGAATTTTCACCATCCTCTCATGCTCCAACAAGATACCTGCAAATGCACAATGACAACCACCATCAAGCAAAAATAACTCCTCACATCCTTCAACATGCCATATATCGAAGAAAAAGAAACATGCTAGGGTGAACCATGTCAATTGTTACTGAAACTTGTAGCAATCTCTACATGAACATAAGCATCAAATTCAAATGATAACAAAGGCTCTGGGCAACTTCCTTAATCATAACACTTGGAATATCAATCACAACAAACTATAATTTCTCCAAGCTAACAATACTTTACAATAAGGTATACCTACATAGATTAAACTTCATGCCATCAACATATCAACTCTAAATCTACAATCAAGTCATTATATATCCATCCTTCTATCTCAAAGCAACATACCAATGCACAAATGAACACAAACAAGACCAACTAACAAAGTCTACATCACCACTAAAACAATCTCGTGGATAAAGATAGTCCATATCCAAGTCATCCCACTACAAAAAAAGGGGTAGCTAATCCATAACTTGCATAACTCGTAGATCCCAATCCAATGAAACATGCAAACTCATCTTCACATCAATAATCAGAAAACCAAGATATCACTAAGGGTAACTAGGCATATATCTAGAAACTCCCACTCCACGAGTAATGTCCAATCTGAAAAAGGTCAAAGCATACAAATTCTATCTATAGTACTTCACATAGAAGATTTGGCTAACTCCTCTATCACACAGTGTCAAGGAAACATACACTAATCTAAAAATCATGCAACCAAAAATGTTGCAATACCTCTCTCACCATCAATCTCCATGGCTCTCCCAAGTTCTTCACACTCAACCATGTATATAAAAAACATCCAAGAAGGAAAAACAAGACCATAGAGAGAACCTACAAATCAAACCATATCTGTGTCCCACACTGACATGTACCAAGCCGTGTGATGTAAGATCTCCTTCATCGTTCCCATATTGAAAGGATATTGACATCTAACATTCAATCAAATGAAACATGACAGCAATACATGTAAACCTCTTATACCAAAAGTAGATCAAACAAACCATCCATTCCCACAACAAAGGGAATATGCCCAAAGCCACAAACCATTTACAATACCTCTGCAAATAAGTCCACAAAACAATATCCATAGCTTAAGATCAATAACAAGGAGAACAGCGAAAATCCATAAAATCATGCATCTTCTTCTCAACAAGCCATCAGAACTTCTATATTCAAGACTTAGATGAGAAAACAAGACACAAAGTAAAGAATATGTTTGATAACTAGGAGAGCTATACCTCTCAGATAATTCACCTATTGAGTAGACCAAGAGTGGGAAACAAGATTGTCAAATGCTCACAACACTAAGCAATAAAGCTTATAATGAATGATAATCTTCTCTTCGGGTTCATAATGGATTCACATCCATAACCAAGTGTAGGATCCTTGGTCTTTCTATTGAAATCCTCATTAAAGAGTAACCATCTCAACACACAATTTCAAAAACATGAGATCTCATAGCCTCACCCAAGTTCTCTCTTGTATCCATGAGCATATACCACTCAATCCACACTAACTTCAAATGCAATTCTACCAAATAATGAAGCTCCAAGCAAATGATTAATACTCAAAACCAAAGAGAACTTATAACACATCACCGAAGACTCAAGAGTCCTCCATGGCACCAAGATGTTACCATCTCTAGACCACATCAAGATAATCATCCATCATCAACTAGTGAATCCACATCACTACCAAAGCTCCCACTGAACTGTGTGACCAAGCTCTCTAGGCATCATGACAACCATCTCCTAATTGAAGATCCTTTGTGACCCCAACACAATCAAAGAACTCAATCAAGAGCTCCTAAAAGGAAGAGTGAAACCACGATCTTCAAACCAAGAAGGTACAACTACACATCCTTTGTCAATAGAACCAAAGATTTCAAACTCTCACTGCAATCTAAAGGAAAAATCCAAGAGCTCCACATGACACCAACACCCATTGCAAAATATCATCCATCTTCTAATCAAATATTGTCCATATCTCACAATACACTAACCACAATAGCTTAGGACCAAAATCTTGAAAAAAAGAAGATAGAACACATTATGTAACTGGATAAATCTACCACTGAAAGTGATACTGAGTTATACATGGCATCATGAATAACATCATTACCAAAACTCCATTTAAAGTGAACAAAGCTTCTCATGCACCATAATCTACTGCTAAGATTCAAATGATGGACCCAACATAAGGACAAACAAACTATCCATTCTCACAAAAAACAAACCATCCATTCCCACAACAAATGAAAGCCTAAAGCCACAAACTATTTCCTATACCTCTCAAAATAAGTCCTCAAAAATATATCCATAGCTTAAGACCAACAACAAGGAGAACAATGGAAATTTGTAAAAATGCACATTTTCTTCTCAACGAATCCTCAAAACTTTTGTATTTAAGACAGGCTCTCATGAGAAGACAAAATACAAAATAAAGAATGGATTTGATAACCAGATGGGAAATACCTCTCAGATCATGCACCTGTCATGTAGACCAAGAATGGAAACAAGATTTTCATGTACTCACAACACCAAGAAATAAATCTTACAATAAATGGCAATCTTCTCTTTAGGTCCATAATGGATTCACATCCATAACCAAGTGTAGGCTCCTTGGTCTTTCTGCTAAAATCCTCATCAGAGAGAAACCATCTCAACACGCAATCCCAAAGAATATGAGATCTCATATCCTCACCCAAGTCTCTCTAGTCACCATGATCATACACCAATCAATCCATGCTAACTTGAAATGTAACTCTTCAAAATCATGAAGCTCTAAACCCATGATCAATACTCAAAACCAAAGAGAAACAACAACACCTCACCAAAGACTCAAGAGTTATCCATGGCACCAAGATGTCATCATCTCCAAACCACATTAATATAAGAATCCATCATCAAATGATGAATCCACATCAATGCCAAAGCTCATACTGAACCATGTAACCAAGCTCTCAAGGCTTCATGCCAACAATATCCTAATTGAAGATCCTCTATGGCTTCAAAACGATCAAAAACTCAACCAAGAGCTCCTAAAAGAAAGAGTCAACCCACGATATCCAAGCCTAGAAAATAAAAGTACACATCCTTTTGTCAATAGAACCAAAGATCTCAAACTCTCACTGCAATCTAAAGGTAGAATCCAAGAGCTTCACATGACACCAACACCGATTGCAAAAGAGCATCCATCTTCTAATCAAAGATTGTTCATGTCTCACAATACATTGCAACCGCATCAACTTAAAACCGAAATCTTGTAACAAAGAAGATATAACACATTATGTGACTGCATACAACTCCCATTGAAAGTGATACTGAGTTATACATGGTATCATGAACAACATCATTACCAAAACTCCACTAAAAGTGAATAGAGCTTTTCATGCATCATAATATACTGCTAAGATTCAAATGAACAACTATATCAGGTACTCCCAAAAATTCCTTTTATCATTGCAATCAAAATACCAATGTAATAATGGTGATCAACCACAAGGTCTACCAAACCGAATCCTCATTAGACAATTTAGAAGATGAGCACATATGTAACATCTCAAAGAAGAAATGCATAATCAATGCTCCAATCTCAAATGGCTAAAAGATTCAACCCCACATTAGTATTATTCATAAAAGAGATAATAACTCTCGAATTTCCAAGACTCAAACACCAAAATCAACACTAGATCTAATTTTTCAAACAAACCCTCAAACGAGTAACCATAGATCAAAATGAACCATCCAAGCAGCCATGCAAACCTATAATTGTCTCCATCTAGAATACCCTAAATCCAGTCTCACCATAGATTTTAGTTAGCATGTAAAACTTGCAAAAACATCTTTGTAAATCTTAAATCCATTTAAACATCCAGACATTCACATTATACATGTCATTTGAACAATGCAAATATCACATATCTACAAAACCCAATAGCTCAAAACAAGAGATCATTGCAACCCAACAAGAAAGGAAATTTTTCGAGGAGCATAAACCATATGAAACATATTAGCTCCACAACTCATAAAGAGGTTAGTCTCTTATCTTATAGTGCTTTCGTGTAACCATGGGCTAAAACCATGATGCCAACATCAAAATTCCAATTTGCAGACTAAAAAGTTGATGTTTCTCCATGTAACCAAGATGTCAATACCCATCCAACATGAACATCTTCTCACTACACATAACCACAAGGTAAAGGAACAAAACCACCAAACAAGAGGATACACATATTATTAAACAAAATCTCTAGGTTACCAAACTATAACCAACTGCATGAATATCCATAAACATGATCTTCAAATGCCCAACATAGATCACATTGATAATATACATGGTTTCCAATCTCACAAATCTACAAAACAAAGTTAACTCACAAAACATTCATTAGAGCCCCAAAAGCCTTCCAACAACCTTTAATTCCTTGTAATAGATTCCCACAAGCTTTCCAAGCTAAGAAACCAAAAATAGAGGAATACCTAGAACCAGTGACCTTCAGCTTTGATACCAAATGTTGGGAAATAAACAGGTTCAATACTAAAGATTGTGAAGATAAATATCTATGCAATAAACTAAGCAATGGGTTAGATACAAGGCTTGGATAGCTGAAACATAAAAATCTAAAACTCATATGCAAATCTAAAAATTGAGTTGCCTTAATTTTTTTAAACCAAGGTTACATCCTTCTTCTTAATGATGCCAAAAATCAGCATGTATATCATGCTTAATCAACCTATCTTATGTGAACTTATAATAACAATAAATAACGATTAACATCATCATAAAATAGTAGCAACAAGGCATAAATCAACAATATTTAAGATCAACACATAGCACATGATTTATGTGGAGAAGCCTTTGCAGGAACAAAAACTTCACCAAGAAGAGAGGACAAGCTTGCATTATCAACAATAAATATGCTTACAATACAATCACTTTCATTCTCCTTTTTTCCTCCACCATAGAAGCACCTATATACATGTGAACAACCTCCTTATTCCTCACATCTATCTTTTGTTCCTGCAAAGAACTCTAGATTCAACTGTCTCCTCTAGATTCTACATCCAAAAGGCTGAATTTATAGAATGGAAAAAGCTCCAAAACCACCAATAAATATGCCCAAAGAAGCCTCTTCATTCCTCAAAACCACAACCCTTGTAATGCCACCACAAAACTCAAAAAGACACCGATTTTGGCTCAAATACTTTCCCTCCAACTTGAGTGCCCATTCTTGTAAGATAAGCAATACACTAAATATAATAAATGATGAAATGGCATGAGAACTCTGTTACAAAGGTCACTCATTTGTTCCTTTCCTAAGTCATTAAATATCTTATTCTAGATGTTCATAAATGGAGAAAAAAATATTAGATTTTTGTTCACAACCACTTTTACCAGTGCTAGTGGAACCATCATCCCTTATGAATGTATTGCAAATAATGATGAGAATTAAGTTTTACAAATTATTTTTCCACTACATCCTAGTTTCCTTAAACACAGAAAAAATACTGAGAGGAGGAGTGGGGGGTTTGGGGTGGGGTGAATCAGTATTTTAACAAATTTAAACTTGAGATAACCAGAACATACAATAGTGAATACACATAAGCACATAGACTTGGGATATCATGTGGAAAACCCATTCGAACAAAAAACCACGGTTCAAAATCTTTCAGTTAAGATTCATGGGCACCAACCCAAGTTACAAGAACTAAGCATCTACTCACAAGAGAACTGACACCCAAAATGTTGAAGCGTCAACTTCAGTTTACAGAAGCACCAACCTCTGAAATAAATCCTCTATATAAAAAAAAACTCAACAAGTAGCATATCAAGTCTCCATACTCAAATATAGCAATCTTTACCACAACCTCAATAATAAATTTGGCATCCAGTAACATTTGTTTTTACATAAACACAACACCTATAGACCCATATCACTATGGAAACATACAAACCATATATGTTTTAAGAGATGAAAGATATGCTTCATATATCACTGCCCAACTAGAAAAAAAATTAGAGTACTGTATTGACGACAGAGCTAGGTAATTGTCTTCTCATTTACACTTAACGATACCAGCACATCACACCATCTAAATTGCACCCTCATTGCATTCATAATCCCAAAAATTTCCATAGATTAACGCTCAACTTTTCTGAGTAAGAATTCAAAAAAAAAGTTATGCATCATACATTCAGAAAGAATGAGTCCGATTTTTTAGCAAAACGAAAGTTTCCAGGAAAAATGCCTTGTATCAATCTCAATGAAGATGATAAACCAATCAAATCGAATCCACGCCATCAAATAATTATTACTACCAATAAAAATCAAAACACATGTCAATATATGCAGAGGAAGGGAAGACGTTTTTTTAAAAGAAAACTAAGTAATCCATCCACCAAGAGCTTATAAGAAAATTCCTCCAATTTTTTTTTTGTCATAAACCATTCTCCATCAACATGTGCCATCATATTTGTAAAAGAAAACGTTTCACTGCAACATCAACTGAAAAATATAGTAAAATATAGTAGAAACACTTCTTCAGCAGACCAAAGAAAAATGGCTCTGCAGGGTTAGAAAGAAAACGCTCATGAAGAATTTTGTCACCCAGCAATACGACATCTGTCTACACAATACAAAGTTCTCGATATCCTTCTAACAAAATATGCCAACACAGCTACCAAAGAAATGTGTTTCCCATGTAAAACAAAAACCATCAAAAACACCTGTCGAACCCATACAACATAGAAACCAAATTTCAAACATGTGAAAAAGAACATCAAGGTTTTGAATCCATTTTAAATAAAAACGTTGCCTTTTCAAATGCTTCTAGTAGAGAAGACAAAGATACATGTCCTTCAAATCACAGTGTAGCTAAGAATAAAGTTCACATCAAATCACCATACGAAAACTCCAAAGCATTGAAAGATCTTCTGGAATAGATACGAGATTGAATGTAAGTCTTTGACATCAATGAAAACATACTCAACATCCTTAAAACACTTTTCAAGGATCTTGAAACCATTTCACAGGATTTACAAGGTAGATGGCACCTTGATCCTAACAATTCTCATGATGATATTGAGGAGATGTCTAGTGTTCCTTATACTAGTGTCAGTGGTAGTTTAATGCACACAATAGTTTGTACTAGACTAGATATAGCCCAAGAAATTGGAGTTCTAAGTAGGTTTATGTCAAACCTTGTTAGAGAGCATTAGACTTTTGTTAAAAATGTGTTTAGGTACTTGCAAGATACTTTGGATTATTATTTGGTTTATCATGGTGCTAATGATGTGGAGAAGTTATTGGACATATAGGATCTTGTTGATGCAGATTAGGTAGGTAACTTGGATAGTCGAAGGTCCAATACTAGCTATGTGTCTACTTTGTTTAGAGGAGTGGTGATTTGATGAGTAAAAGATAACCTACAATTGTCTTTTCCACAATTGAAGTAGAGTATATGACTAGTATACATGCCTCTAAGGAGGTGGTTTGGTTATAGAGACTTGGTAATTGTATTTGTTTGGAAGTGTGATTTGCCTTGTTTTGTAAATAGGAAACTTGACTTGTTGACTATGTGGAAAAGAGAGACAAAATGAGTGAAATGAGGAGCTACCAATTCAGGATCGCGCTCTAACTTTGGATCTAAGCTAATTATATTGATACGGATCTGTCTAGCGAATTTGGAGAAAAGTCATCGGGACTGTGGCGAAAGTGTAAATTGGTCCTCCGAAAATCCGTGAAATGATAAGGGTTTTTCCGCCTTTATAAATGAAGTCTGAATCTGAAAATACAGTTGCACACCTACAACCTACACACAAAAAAGAAGGGGAGAAGGGTGTTGGATAGGGGTTTTCCTTAGTCAAACCCTAGTTGAGGAATCAACCTTGAAAGAAAGTAATTGCAAAAACTGAAATATAAATAACGAAAATGTATACCTTGTAGATCTACAATTTGTTGATGATGGTTGCTTTGCTTCTTGAATGAAACAAGTGTCACACGAAATGACATGTAACATGACAAAACCCTAACACACAAACACACACACTTGCAAATGAATGTTGTAATGTTGCTCCAATGGGTGAAAGAAGAAGACTTGAATGCTTGAATGCTTGATGGTGATAAAGAAGACCTTCTACTTGAATTCTCGTATCATGTTCTTATGCCTATCTCTTTTTTTCTCCTTTCCTATCAAATGAGGGAATTGAATCTCCTTTTATACATGCCTAAGGGATTAATTTTCAACCACCGAAGGCTGACAAAGAAGAATTGTAAACCCTGAAGTTGGATTGTGCATAGGGAACCGAACAAACCCAACATAGGGCCACTCTAAGAGGTGGGGATAGGGGTGCCACACCCCTATCCTGCCCTATTTTAGGGCCCAGACAGGGTCTGGAAGCAAAGACAAGGCCTAAGAAAGGAGGGGGGTCCAAGCAGAGAAGGGTCTCAGTCAGGAAAGAGAATGTCATCGCCAATGTGAGGACTTCAAATATGGTTAAAATTGCTAGGGTTGTAATTTTATGAAACTACATTTAGCCCCCACTTTAGCGAGAGTATGGCTTATGCCAATATTGCTGGTAAAGTAGAAGAAAGCGAGAGATGAAGATGATAGATACATAGCAATACCACAAGGAGTATAAGACATCACTAATCTTGAAGAACAAAATGCCTCAATCTGAGGGTCTCAACTCATGCCAACATATGCAAGAGCACATAAAACCAAAAAGAACAAGACAAACAAAACCAAACACAAAAGATACATGACAAGACAAAAAGACAAGACCATGTGCCAACTAGCCGAAGAGACCTCGATTTAAATGTCTCAACAACTAATCAAAATGCAAGGAGACATGCCACTACATAAACACAAGTGATCACATAAAAGAGCAAAGCTTACATCACCCATGAACCATCAATAGCCAAACTATGGGTTCATGAGACGAAGGAGAGAGGACATGAATACACATTTTGGTGATCCATGAGAAGAAAGGCAAAGAAGGGAGAAGCCATGGATGTCTCGCCCTTGAAACTAGGTGATCCATGGAGAGAAGGACATGGAAATCTAGCCATTGAAGTCTGTCTAGGTGATCCATGTAAAAAAGGACATGGAAAATCTTGCCCCTAGAGTTTGTCTAGGTGATCCATGTAAGGGAGGAGGGTGAGAACACCGTTAGTTCCACCAATCTCATGCACATGTGTGCAAGTGAGGTTTGAAGTGCCTCATAGGAGTCTATGCCCGAGTACGCTACAACCTGTATAGAATGTATAGTACAAGTGCCAAGAAAGGTGTGACATCCCACTCTAAGATTTTGTGCTTTGGTTTTGAAAATAATCACCCTACATAAGAGAAAAGTGATGTCATCTCACTCTAAGGGTCCATGCCTTGGTTCCAAGAATGACCCACTGTACAAGAGAAAAGAATCATCATCTTGCTCTAAGAGTCTATGCTCTGGTTCTGAGAATGACCCACTATACAAGAAAAGTGATGACATCTTACTCTAAGAGGCCACCCTCTGGTTCCAATAATGTCCCATTATACAAGAAAAGTGATGGCATATTTCTCTAAGAGGCCAACCTCTTGTTCCAAGAATGTCCCACTGTACAATGCACAAGAAAATTATAGTACAAAGGAGCAATGTGGGTGCGCCCCCCTTAAGATGTCAACATAGGTTGATGTTGATATCTAAAGGAAAGTAGAACAAGGATACCTAACTTCATCACAAAGAAGATATCCGCTATGCAACAATGTCATAAATCCAAGCAAGAGAGGGAATACTCTTCAAGCAAGGATATGATAGTTGAAAAGAGATATCTTGTTGTAAGTGTAAAAGGAGATCCTTGGAGGAGAAAAAATCTTTGTGCAAAAGACATTTTCCTCCAAGAGGAGTTGTCTTAGACAAATATGACATCTTCTAGAACAAAGCAAAGGAGAGAACAAGAATTTGATTATTCACCCTATTTCTAGGTGAAAGAAATTCTTGATGAAGGATGACACACTTTTAGCCCTATCGGGGATGGATGGATTTATTATTGGAGTTGAGGAAAAATCAACTCCACAACTCCCAAAAATCACCTGCATGCAAACCTCTCACAGAAGGAGAGAAGCAAAAAAGCTATGGAGGCCAGAATTCAGAGATCTAGAAAAGAGGAGTCATATTGATTGTGCAACAAGAATGCAATTCAATAATTACAGTTGTTGTGAAAATACAATGAGAGAATCCTTATAAAAGGATACTTGAAACCCTAAAGGTGAAAACCCTAAAGAATTATAAGATTCCTAAGTTTAGATTAAACATAGAGTATAATAGACTAATAATTAAATAAATAATTATTAGCTAATAAAATATTACTTTAACACCCCCCTTTAAGATGAACTTAGGGAGTAGCTAAAAAACAACTAAGAACTAAAAAAACATGTAAAAAATGCATGAAAACAACAATGGGTCCCAACAACTAGGCCTGATGAGGTACCCAAGTACAATAAAATCTCTGTAAAGTGGAGAAAAAAGAAAAAACTCTGTGGAAACAAAACTCCTCTCCAAGAAGAGATGAACGCTCAAGTGAAGGACTAAGAAGCCTTCAAACAAGAGTGTTCCAAAAGATAGGAACAAAAAAACTAAGCATGAAGAACACCACTAAAGCATGAAATAGATGCAAACACTGTCGAAGAGTAACTGTTGATTTGAAGAACCTGCACTGAAATAGAACATGACTAGGTAAAGAAGACTGTATTCTACATGAGTGCCCTCAAATGACACTACTCGAATCAGATGACAAACAAAAGCAAACAACTGAACTCGAAGATACAGATGGCATGAAACACCAAAGCCTGAAGAGCTGATCAACCAAACCACAGAAGCATTAGAACAACAGGAAAAACCTTCCCATAATGCTGAAAAGGGAGAGGGGCAGGTACACTGAAAAGAACGGCCAACAAGAACTACATGACGAAGAACCAGGAACATCGAAGGTATAGAGAAAGTACATAGTGTCGTGGAAGGAACACTCACTTGACACACATCATGAAGCTAATGTCGTGGGAAGAACACTCATGTGACAAAGGTAGATGGCAAACAAAGGCAAACATCAACCCTCCATGACACTTTATAAGTAGTGCATGTACAGTAAGGCACAACATGTGCAAGATCCCAAGTATACAATGCATGATGACACTTTATCTCAGTGTGTTTGCATAAATAAAATACTACAATAATCAGAAGAGATAGAAGACTGGAAACATAAAGAACAGCCAAAGATGAGACATCCAACTCAAAGAAAAAGATCCCAGGACTTGAAACATCCAAGATATTCACCAAAGTGTTGAAAAACAAAAAACTAAATAAAATATACCTGGAGAACAATCTGAAAATAAAACTCATATGAATGAAAATAACACAGAACAAGCTTTCCAACGATATAGTTTTCAAAAAATGGAGTTCAGATGCTCAAGTTATGTCTCCTGGAGTGCAAAAATGAACCTTTGGCTTTGACAGTAAATAACACCATCAAAAAAATAAAAATAAAAAATAAAACCTCTAGATCTACATAGAGCTTTCTGACGATATAAGATTTGTCGAAAAATGCCTCCATATACCCAAGTTATGGCCAAAAGAAAAAAAACCCCTCTTTTAGGGCATAAAGAGGGTTAAAAAATTAAAAATAATTTTTCTTTTTTTGACAAAAAATTTCAGACGCATTTGTAGGTACGGCTGTATGATGTTTTGTGCCTCGTAAAGCATGCCAATGAAAAAATATGGCCCAAATGCCCTTGTCACCTAAATAGGTTGAATTATATATCAAAATTCATGGAATTAGCCTCCTGAATCCAACCATGAGGTCCTTTTGGCACCAAAATGTACCAAAAAATAAGCTACCCCCAAAAATTAAAAAAACAATTGCACAAACCCCCGAATACACATATATGAAGATCAAGGCCCAAAATATCTCACGAAGAGAACAAGGTAATGTAGATTTGGAGCTTTGACACCATATTTGAGTTGAGGAAAAATCAACTCTACAGCTTTCAAAGATCACCTGCATGCAAACCTATCATAGAAGGAGAGAAGCAAAAAAGCTATGGAGACCAGAATTCAGAGATCCAGAAAAGAGGAGTCATATTGATTGTGCAACAAGAATCAAATTCAATAATTACAATTGTTATGAAAATACAAAGAGAGAATCCTTATAAAAGGATACTTGAAACCCTAAAGGTGAAAAACCCTAAAGAATTATAAGATTCTTAAGTTTAGCTTAAGCATAGAGTATAATAGACTAATAATTAAATAAATAATTATTAGCTAATAAAAGATTACTCTAACATTTATTATAGATGTACATTACCAAGTGTGAAAGAGGTTGTAGTCAAAGACTAACACCTCTTGCATAAGAGAGGATCCTTGAGAAAACAACCAATAATTATGCACAAGGAATGACATTAAGTAATAAAAGTTGCACCATCCACACAATAGGGAAAAGTGGATCCTTGGAAAAAAAGGAGGAGAGAGATCATTGCCCCCGTAGTGTAGAGACAATGAGAAGAGGTTACACAATCTTCTAGAGATAGATTAAACATAAGCAAATGCACAATGTACTTTCATGAATGCATGCAAAGAAAGACATTAGTATATGTAAAATACATTTCTCAAGAAGTGGTAATCTTCGAAAGGAAGAAAAAGCATCAAATGTTTCCCAAGGGGAATTAAGAATATAGAAATGATAATCATATATGAAATATGTAGCCCCTGAGGTAAATAGTTGAGATAGAGAGAAAGGGATAGGAGTGAAAACCCTTGCCTCCCAAGTAAGAAGGACAAGGGGAAAAGGGGTACACATCTTCCAATGGTGTTTATTTTCAAGTGATATGCCTTCCTAATGGAACAAATTCTCTAAAGGAAGGAATATGTACTTCTCAAGAGATCATTCCATGCAAGGAGGCATATCATGCTTGAGAATAATCACAACCATAGAAGAGATACATTTTCCGAGAGAATGAAAGAAAGAGAAGAGGTGCCTTACTTATTAAAGAAACTACTCTCCAAGAAAAATGGAAAACCAAAGAACAATTACATTCTCACTTAAGAATAACCCTATGTAAGAAAGGAGATCTAATAATGAATAATGCACAAAGATAAAGATAAATGTATACAAAGAAGAAGGAAAGTGGACTTCATGTTGCTGCCCCAGAGTGTGTAAAATTGAAACAATATCACCACAAATGATAAAGAGTCCCCCGTTAAACTGGCTATTTATGTTATAGGGTGAAGAGAAACATGAAGGGAAAAGAAGTGCTAAGGCACTATGTTTTTACCAAGAAATACAACTAGATCTATTGTGAGACAAATTTGTGCAAGATCATATTGCATTTGAACAAATTTCTTAAATTCATAACATTTTCCAAGAGAATGTAAATATGAATCATGAAAAATGCAATATTCAATACCTTTGACTTGCTAAAGATTTTTGTTTTTGTTTTGAGGGGGGAAAAAAATGTCTTACCATATTTCAATCTCCAATAGATTCTTGTAGCTAGTCTTTCAAGATGGTAAATATCATCTTGACATAAAGGAGAGGGTTTGTTAGGAGAGGAAGGTTTATTATCTACAATACTAATTTTGCCACTATTTATTCCATCTTGAATAGATTTTTGAAAATCAGGGCAATCATCAACATTATGGTCATGGGTTTGGTGAAATGAAAAAAAGGACATTTTGAAGAAGAAGCATTCTTTCGGAATGTTTTGGTTTGCTGTCTTTGAAGATAATTTTTAAAGTTTTGGAGCCTAAGGAATTCATCCATAGAAAGAGGAGTACCATTTCCTATGCCTTTTGTAGTAGTATGTGTAGGAGGATTTATAGAGACATGAATTCCATGCTCAAATTTCCCAATTCCTTGTCCTTTAAAACCTTGTTTTGTTATTATATGAAAGCCACGACTATAAGAATGTTGCAATTGACTAGATGGAGGAATAGGATCATGAATTTATTTGAAATATGATGTGTAAGGAGGAAGAAAAGTATTTTTCGATGAAGAAGGAGTATCATGTGAAATAATAATCTCCTTTCCTTTATCAAGCTTATTTGTTGTAGGAGATTGGGGATGAACATTTTCATCATCTAAAAGCTCATTTTTAGTTATTTCTATGTGGGGGGATAGGCCATGAATAAAATGCAAGACATCATCATCCCTACATATATTTTGATGTTGAAGATAAGCCTTAGGAGAATAAGGAGGATCTGAAGATGTAAGAATGTTGATGTTTTGATTTTGCCCCCCTTGCTCAAGGGTATGTGTATGAGAAGAAGATGGGTCCATATTACTTTCCAATGTTTTCTCTTTTTTAGAAAGATCATTGGTTAAAGCATTAAGTCTCATCTCATCCACACAAGATACCCTAGGAGAGGTACAAGGGTTAGGATATCTAGGTTTAGGGTCTACAAAAGTTTTAAGGTGATTAACATAGGAAATGCATTTTGTTAACAACATCACCATAACACAACATAAATGATACATGAAAGCTTTGAGATCAAATTGAAAAGAGAATAATTTGGAAATCCTAACAACACAATATGACCAACTGCTATGAATAAAGAGAAGCAACATGAAATGAAAGAAACTCTTATCCAACACATGATTGTAGTAGATATATGTGAAAATCAATATAATCAAATGTGAAAGAGAAAGTAAATCCAATTTATTAATTGCCATTGAAAGTCTCTTGATTAAAATCTTAATTTGTTGGAAAAGAAGATTTAAAATTAGGACCCTTTTATGAAAATTAATTTAAAATTTGATTTGATAAAATTTGAATTTGTGTTCGACCTTAGAGGGTGTTAAAATTGATAAAGTATGCCAATTTTTTGGATTTAAGTAGAAAAATACAGTCAATTCCGTCTCTCGAAGTTTCAAGAAAAAATTTGAGGACCGTGGCGAAAGTGCACACGATCTGACCAACTTTTTTTGAAATTTTCAAAGATGATAGGTATTATGATATTATTGTGGAATACAAAAAAATAGCTGATTTGGAGACGTCTAGATCGGTCAAATTTGTAGTCAAAGGTTGAAAATATTTTTTTTAAAAAAATTAGGGTTTTATGATTTAAGCACTGAATTTTCATAGTAAAGAGGCATATTTGAATTGCAATTTTGAGATAAAAAGCAAATCTGAAACAAGCAATTAAAATTTTTGCACTTCACAAGCTTAATTTCCCCAAAATGAAAAATTAGGGTTTTATGTAATTAACCTCTAAAATTTGCAAATAGATAAAACTTGGAAATGAAATTAAAATTCAAATTGCAATTAATCAGATCTAATGATAAGAAATCAGAATTATTGTGTAAGACGTCGGGTTCACCAAAATGTAAAGTGGGAAAATCAAACCCTAGTGACTCCCCACCTACGAGAGAGAAAGGAAGTCACTAGGATGGTTCTCCACTTGGGAGAAATTTACATTCAAAAGAGTGGCTTGAATCCACTAGATCCAAATCCAAGAGAGAAAAAGATGTGAATTCCAAGTGGATTGCAAGGGTTGAAGTGTGATTTGCCCTCTTTTGTAAATAGGAAAGTTGACTTGTTGACTATGTGGAAAAGAAAGAGAAAATGAGTGAAATGAGGAGCTACCAGTTCAGGATCGCGCTGTAACTTTGGATTTGAGCTAATTATACTAATACGGATCTACCCTGCGAATTTGGAGAAAAGTTGTCAAGAGTGTGGCGAAAGTGTACATGGTCTTCCGAAAAATCCACGAAACAAAAAGGGTTTTTTCGCCTTTGTAAATGGAGTTTGAATCTAAAAATACAGTTGCGCACCTACAATCTACACACAGAAAAGAAGGGGAGAAGGGTTGTGGATAGGAATTTCCCCATCAAACCCCAGTTGAGGAATCAACCTTGAAAGAAAGTAATTGTAAATACTAAAATGTAAATAATGGAAATGTATACCTTGAAGATCTGCAATTTGTTGATGATGGTTGCGTTGCTTCTTGAATGAAATCACAAGTGTCGCATGAAATGGCATGTAACATGACAAAACCCTAACACATACACATACTTACAAATGAATGTTGTAATGTTGCTCCAATGGGTGAAAGAAGAAGACTTGAATGCTTGAATGCTTGATGGTGATAATGAAGACCTTCTGCTTGAATTCTTGTATCATGTTCTTTTGCCTATCTCTTTTTTTCTCCTTCCTTCCTGTCAAATGAGGGAATTGAATCTCCTTTTATACATTCCCAAGGGATTAATTTTCAACCATCAAAGGCCGACAAAGAAGAATTGTAAACCTCAAAGTCAGATTGTGCATAGGGAACCAGGAAAACCAAACATAGGGCCACCCTAAGAGGTGGCACCAGGACATGGGTGCCATGCCCCTTTCCTACCCTATTTTAGGGCCCGAATAGGGTCTGGAAGAAAGGACAAGGCCTGAGCAAGGAGGGGGGTCCAAGCAGATAAGGGTCTCAATCAGGGAAGAGGATGTCATCGCCCATGTGAAGACTTCAAATGTGGTTAAAATTGCTAGGGTTGCAATTTTAAGACACTAAAGAAAGATAGTGAGGATCGGATGTGACAATTAGAGTGCCATGTGTTTAGCCAAATATCCTACGTATCATGCTTGTACTAAGCATATTGATGTTCAAGATCACTGTGTGTAAGAAATGGTTGAGAATGGACAAAGTCTAGATTTAAATAGTTGACACTTTGGATTATATTGTAAATTATCTTATGGAGTGATCATAGATACATTCTATTGATGCAAGAAGGCCAAGGGCCTTGATCAGTTACTTAATTTTATGTTTATTTATCTCTATAGATGTAATTTACAATGTATGATGTCAACTGGGAGAATGTTAGGATTTAGGTGAAATCAATCTTGTATTTTCTTTAATCCCCTAAATCTTATTTCTAATTTAACCATAAGAGGTAAAACCAATTAACCTATGGTGGTGAAAGATCTCATGAAAAGGTGAAGTTATTGTTACCATTTGGAATTTAGGAAGAGGACAAAATAGCTAGGCCTTCCATTTGGAATCATCTATTTTTAAGTTGTTGGACACATTTAAGGGGTTTTAAGTGCATGTATGATAGTTATGACAAATGTCATAGGTTATCATAAGTCATTATGAGTGCATTTATCACATAAGATTGCTATATTAGCCCATTTTGGTGAGATACCTTATGATATCTCTAAGAGCATCAACAAGTGGCTATTTTAGGTTGCATGTGTGATTTTAAGGAGGTGTGTGTGGGATTTTTCTAGGTGGTTTTAAATCTTTTTGTATTTTGATGCCATACTAGTATTCACTCCCAAGACTTTCTATAGTTTGGGGCCTTGCAATAGTAGATTGTATCAATTTTTGTTCAACTATGTAGGTAACAGGGTGTTGTCAGATTCTACAAAGTGTTCTAGAGAAGTGTATTGTTTTGTAATCTCTCATTTTATTAGTAATATATTTCCCCCCCTTTCTATGTTGTATTTTTTTCCTTAGGAGTTACTCAAAAGTATATCTAGTGTTAACCATATTATGGTTCTGTATTTCTTTATTTATTTATTTTGTAATCACATTCTTTAAGGGTTAATCTTTGGGTTCAAATTTTCAAGCACTAAGTTTAAGTTCATGTTGTGATATTTCTTCAACCTATTATTCAACAAAAATAATTTTTTAAAACATGAACTATCAAGGCAAACAATTAGGCTTCCATGATAAGAAACCCATTGAAATCAAAGCAAATCCAATTTCATATGCCCTTGGCTACCAATATCATTTTCAATACATTTTTACTTCATCTATCCCTACCAAATCATATATCCCTTCATTTAAATCTAAATCCCATCATCCTCCATCTTCCAAATATATTTTGGACCCTTATGTTCCAATGCTCATTCCTTCCTCATCTACATCCATTTTGGGTCCTTCTATTCCAAAACCAAAACTCTCATCCCTTCCATCCATCTTGGGTCATTATATCCCTCCATCCACCACCTCCATCAACTTCATCTCAAATTCCACCACTTGATCACCTCAAATCCCTAACTAATATCAACAAAGGCACACATCCTTGAATCTTTCAAACATTCTCTCTCTATCATACCATCCATAAAATCTCTAAATCATCCATCCTCATGCACCCATGCCATTGTTATTGGAATTAATTTGGATGCAAAACCTAAATAAAAAAATATAAAATAATCCAAGTATCAACATGTCCCATTAAAAAGACATGCTAAAGCAAAGACAAATATGATGCAAAAAAGAGAAAAATCTAAAAGACCACAAAAGCTTGAAAAAAAAAAACAAAAAAAAAATAGGTGGATTTCCAAGAAACTATTAGAAGAAAGAAATATCAAATTGCAATCCAAATTAGCATCCAAACTTGCTAATCCAAAAGTTTCCTCCACTCACAAGTCCTCCAATAGTCCACTTATCTTTTGAATCCATTTTTTTCCCTTATGTCTCAAAATTCACTATGCTAAGTGTAGACACCTAAAATTGTCTTGTCTAATTAAATAAATATTTTTATTTATTTAATTATTTTATCCTAAGTCTTCTATTAATTAAATAAATTCCTATTTATTTAATTAATTCATTAATCCTCTTCTAAGCCTTTCCTCATTTAAATAAATACTTTTATTTATTTAAATTGTCCTTTTCCTAAATTAAATAAATATTTTATTTATTTAATTGATCCCACTTCCTCTATTAATTAAATAAATATTTATTTATTAATTAATTCATTAGCCTTTTCTACCTATGACACATGTCATTCATCTCTTAATTTCTACACTACCTACCCTTTAATCCTAGCTGATCATTTATATTTACACCTCTCAATCTTATCCCTCCATTTCTTAAATTGTCTTCTATATAAGAGGATACTCTCCTTCATTATCAACCCTAATGACTTAAGTCTTCTTGCAATCAGGCTATCAACCACATTTTTGTTCTTTGTTGAGCTCTTGTGTACACATAAAATCTAAGAGCAAATATATCAAACAAGATCAATGGAGATAGGAAGAAATGAAGATTGAAACCCTACTAGACATGTGAATGGTATATTTGATTTATTTTTTAAATGCATTTCCTAAGTAAACTTAAGCAAGGTGTAATAGTATCCAAGATGAATAATTATTTACACCAACACCCCCCCTTAAGTGCAACTTAGGGGAATGCACTTAAGTCTACAATGCAACTAAGCAATGCAAGATGGGTCCCGACTACGAGGCCATGTTAGGTACCCATGTACAAATGCAAATGCATGAAAACCAATGCAAGGAAATCTCTCACAAAGTGGGGAAAGAGAGAAAAACCAAATGGGAAAAAACCCTCCCCCAAAAGAGAGATGAAAACTAGATACAAAGAACTCTCATAGAAGTATGTGAAGAACAAAACCCCATGTGAGGAAAAAGTCCCCCCCATATGAGAGAAGAAGAAGAGAGACTAGGAAGCCCCCCCTCAATGTGGAACCTACACCAATGATAGAAGCTCGAAGATGAATGAAGAAAATGCTCCACGAATGTCGAACCACGTTCCTTCCCTTAGGAAGAAACAAAACCAAAGGTGTATCCAAAAAGTCTCCCCAACCATGAAGGGAAGATGAAGCAAAAATACTCATGATGAAAGGAATCTCCAAAAATTGCTCAAGTGTCCCCATGTCGATGCTGAAAGGTACCCCATCCAAAGGTGGTAAACTATGTCACACTGCTGAAAAAGGCACTCCAAGATCTAGTGGAGATGAATGTAGAACAATATCCAAAGACTCATATGTCTCCTCAAAAGATAAAGAGACCTCCTCCAAGTGTTGTACAAAAGTATCCATAATCATGTCAACCTCTAAAGATTGATCATGTAGAGAATGCACAAGAGAGTCAGAGTTATCCCTCGCAACAATCAAAGAAGGATCATCTTCATCAAAGAGAAGATGAATGTCATGAATGGTGTCTCCCAAATCTGCAATGTAGGAGTCCACAAACAAACCTGCAATGTCTGTCAAGTAGGCATCCCAATCAACTGAAGCTGGAAGACATGAAATATCTTACTGCACTGAATTATAAGAAGGCAAAACTATCACACTAGTTGCATCATCAGGTACAATAGGTGGTGTTATATCAATAGAAGGAGATGAAATGCAAGGCTCAAGAATGAGGTCACATGTGAGAATCCCCAAGTTCAAATGCCGAAAGTTCTCCTCAAAATATGAATCATCAACATAGGAAGAACCAACCTTATCAATAGGACCAAAATCTGAAAAAGAGTACAACCGAGATGCATGATCAACCACCCTAGTTGCAATGATAGCTCCACTCTCCAAGTCTCTAATGATAACTGAATTGGTTGTGAACTCCATAGTTTTCGTAGTTGCCCCATGTGTGATTTGATAGATGGAAAGAAGATTATTTGTCAAGTGGAGTACACACAACACATCATTGAAGGAGTTATCCCCAATGGCAATAGATCCTTTCCCAATCACATCCATGTATGTATGATTTCCCATCAAAATCTGCGGCATGTGGCAAGGCTCAAATGTAGAAAACATAGACTGCGAAGATGCCATATGATGAGAAGCCCCTGAATCTAGAAGCCATCTCCCTGAATCATGACTTGTAGTAGCACAAAGAGCTTGTCCCTTTCCTTTATCTGTCCCAAAAGAGTGATCCTTTCCTTTATCCTTGGAAGAAGAAGTCGATGTATACATTCTAGAAGGTAGGTTGATTCTATTCTTCTCAAGAAGATTCTTCAACTCATCAATATCCTTCTTATAACAATGATGTTCATCATGTCCTGAATTCTTGCAATATCCACAAAAAAGATTGTCCTTATATGATTTCCTCTTAGGTGAGAATGGTGAATCACCTTGTTGTGGAGAGGAAGATTGTCCTCCATCTTTTTGTGGTTTAGACTTAGGTTGCTTTTGATTCTTTCCTTTTCCTTGATTACTTTGATTCCCTTTGTTAGCCACCAAAGCTTATGACTTTGAAGATTTGAGAATCCCCATCGTGGTCAACTTAGATTGCTCAAGTATCAACATCTCCGTGAATGAATCAAATGAGGGAGAAGTGTATGAGGAACCTTGAGCTAACCTATGGGTGTGAAAGCTAGATACAAAGGCTGCATACTCTGAAGGAAGCTTGTCCAACAAGTTATAAACCAATTGAGCATCCTTTTTGTCAATTCCACAATCCTTTAGCTTTGCTCTTAACTTAATTGCTTTTGTGACATAATCTTGGGTTGTATCAAAATCCTTGGGATCCAAAGTTGTGAGTTCACTATCAAGCTTGTAGCCCTTAATCTCATCAACTTGACCATACAATTTTTTTAAAATATCCCAAGCCTCTTTAATTGTTGTACACTTATCAATGTGAAAAATGAGGTCATCTGATACATACTTTCTAAGAGTTCCAAGTGCCATAACATTCTTAGTAAGCCATTCAATTTGAGCATTAGGATCAACCTTAAGATCAGGTGGTGATGTAATAGTTTCATTTACATAATGAATGAGTCCTTTTTCCATTAGTTACTCCATGCCTTAATTTTCCATGACGCATAATTATGAGGAGTTAAAAGTGGAAATTTAGGAGAACCCATAGCACCAAAATGAAAAAATACAAGATAGAGAGAGGCACAATCACACAAGACAGCCTCCAAAAATACTCAATCAAGAAATCCCTCCAAAATGGTGGTTTTGGCACTTTATACTTAGTGTGTATACAATGGGCCACTTTCAAAACAAGACAAAGTGGACTTCTGATTTCAATTTACTTCTCAAAATGAGATCTAAGAGACTTCAACAAATACTGCTAGTGATCTAAACTGAGATCCAAGCAAAATACAAGTACCAAATATGCCAAAAATGGCCAAATACTGAAAGTACAATTTTTACTTAAAACCACTGCAAACAGATGGCAGATTATGAAAGTAGATGAAAAAATATGCACTTTCAAAGAAAACGGCACCTGAAAAGGAGTCCATATGAGCCCAAACGAAGCCTCCAAAGTTGGAAACATCGGGATTTTGTGATTTCCAAAAAACCTATATCCAAAAATCAGAAAACTCCTACACCATTGTACAGATCACAAAATTCTACCCCAAAACAAAAAAAAATTCTCGAAAAAACAAGTCCGGATGAGTGAGATATCGCTATTTGAAAAATGTCTGCAAAATTATAATTTCTGGAAAATTTCCGCCGCAGCATCAAACTTCAAATGCTTCTAGATTTGGCCTCAGAAGTCCGATTTGGATGAAACAAAAGGAAAAACTAACTTTCTTGGACCTCCTCAATCCAGTGATAACCTCAGATTTGACCCATCAAGCTTCAATAATAACGTGCAATAGAAAGTTCCAAAATACATAACCCCAAATAGCATCAAATTTCTCTCAATTAGCAAACCAATGACACTTTAATGGCTCTGATACCATGTGAGATTTTTCCAAGATTAAGAGGTAATGGAAAACACAAATAAGAGAGATAAAATATATGATAGAAATAAACTATATTCTATCAAGATGAAAAAACTAATCAATTGGATCATCAATCGTTCAATTACATACAATGAATATGAGCCTGCTTATATAGGTAAGACTATATGGATATGTGAGCACACAAACATGACATGTGGCTCAATAATTAACAAGGGTAGGTAGGAAATAGGTGTGGGTAGGTAGGGGAAACAATATAATATTCCACATGAGGTGGATCACCCACTAACGGTGGAGTGTAACAACAAGATCACACCATAAAAGGTGGAAATTCTCCTACACACACTATCCCAATGTGGCCCAAACACCCAAGTGTCTCATACCCAAACTACTATGAAATGAATTTCCTAAGTAAACTTAAGTAAGGTGTAATAATATCCAAGATGAATAATTATTTACACCAACAATTTTATTTGTTTGCATGGTCTTAGGTATCTTCATTTATGTATGGTGGATTGTTTTCATTATTAGGCTAGGGTTTTGTGGTTGGATCTTTGTTAGTCTTTCAATATTGTTATTTCACTATCCATTTTCACCATGTACATTTTGGCACGCCCGGTGGGACTCTTGTCCTTTTTATTTTGACATCTTGTTTGCATATTTTGGTGTTTTAAAAAGTTGCAGGTTTGGCATTGTGATGATTTCGCATTTTTCTGCATCTACGATAGATCTAACCGTGTCTTTGTTTTATTTTTGCGTTTGCGATTGCTATTTCTGTGTTTTTTTTTACATATTTGTCATCCTAAAGTTGTGTTTGCAAAGCATCTAATCGCTTTTTTGTTTTCTTTTTACGTATGTGTTGCCTTTTGTTGTGTTTTTGTTTTTGCAAGATTTTATTTGTTTAGTTTTGCAGTTACAAGTTTCTGGAATCGTGTTTGTGAGTTGTATTGTTGTGTCTGTGTCTATATCTCGTGTTTGTGTAGGTTTCTATCGCATTTGCATTCAAATGACTGTTTTGTAGGTCTCAGATCTATAAATCACCTCTGTTTCATCTTTCTATGTTTGGGACATGTTTCTGTGTTTGCATCTCGTATAGTTGCATCTATGTTTTTAGATTTGCATTTTTTCTTTCATTTAGGGTTTTTAGATTTGGTTTTTAGGGCTAACCTCTTTTGATCCAACTAACGAAGTGGTGCAACTATTTAAAAAGGAGAAAAACGTCTTATCAAAGGCCCCTATTTACAAAGTCTTTTGGATCTAAAAATTTACCTAACTTGTGTGCTTGCGGGAGGGGTATCGCTTCAAAAACTACTAACAAGTTTGGTGCAGGACCCTGGGAAAATATTTTGATTTTAAGATTGATTTCTTTGTTTTCTTTAGTTTAGAAAACACTTCATTTTGGGTCTCTAAAATTAACAAGTGTCTTTTATGTTTTGAGCAATATGCTCTTTTTGTTTTACCTTTTAGAGGGCATGCCTCCCGAGTAGCCCATAAGGAAAAGTGAGAGGGAATGACCCAAGTGGTAATGGGCTAAAGCCAAGCTCTTCCAAGCCACTATAAATAAAAGTGTTTTTGATGAAATTTGCAAGCAACAAGTGTTACATGCCGCTATAACGGTATTATGACTCCCCATAAACCCTATAGAGTGCAACCTCTAAAGGATGGGAGGCCTTCCATTTAATAGAGCATAACGCGCTGTTGATTATAGCCACTCAAATGAATGGCCTTATTAGATACCTTTTGTATTAGAAGCGAAAAAACTTCTAGTTGTTGGCGCAGGAGGTTAGACCTTTGAAGCGGCTCACATTATTACGGTTCTTAGTAGAGATACAAAGTTCTCCACAGAGAGTTTTTCATGGGGACTGGTGCTTGGCTATCCTGAAGAAGTGAGTGTCAAGGGTGGAGCCAGTGGGGTCAAGCATCTAAGTATTTTCTCTTAATTATGTAGCTTGGGGTAACCCCCCAAGTGAGATTCAACAACTATTGTCCCGGCCAGCCCTAGGATTTGTATTTGCATGATAAAAAACACAAACATTTTCAAACAAAACAAGAAAAGATTGTGTCTACCATGTTTTCAAGTGTATGCAAAAACATTTCACATTTGGAAACATTTTTTGATCCCTTGGACAAAAAAACTTTAAAACATTGAGTCTTCACTGTTATTGTGTCCTCTTGCCACAAAAAGAGTCAAAAAACATTGAGATTTGGTCACATTAAATGACTTCACAATTGGACATAATTGCACAAAGTATTTGAAAACGCATTTGTGACTGTTAAAATCACGTATGTGTTCATAAATCACATCCGTGTAGTACAAAATTGCATCTGCGTCCTACAACAAAATTTCAGCAAGAAATTGTCAAATTTTCAAAAACTGCGTTTGTCAGTTTAAACCACGTCTGTGTTGAGAAATTACGTATGTGCAGAGAAAAATTGTGTCTTTGACTTTCAAGCTAAAATTTTCATTATCACCAGAAAACTGCATCTGTGTTTATTGTAATTGCGTCTGGGATCATAAATCATGTCTGGGTTTGTTAAAACTGCATCTGCGTTCACAGTTGAGAGATTACAGAAAATTCTTGAGAACAAAAGGGACTTAAGTTTTCAGATTTAAATAACTTCTAAGGTTGCTTCCTATAGGGCTTCATTTTTTAGTCAATTTGTGCTGGTTACACCTAGTCAATCATTTTCCTTCTCTTGCATTGCCCTCATACATATTTTCCAAATTTGAGTTAAAAGGTTACTTTGCTTGTCCTCATCAAAATTTGCAAATATAATACAACACAACACTAGGTGATTCTCGTATCAAGATTTGTCATCTTAAGGTCTCATTTGGTCTTCTTGAGTCAAGGTCAACTTACCTCATCAAGAGATCCATCATCTCTTTGGAAGCCACACCTTACTCTAAAAAAATACATACTTTGGTATTACACTCTTGGACATTCCAAGTTTACCCTAGATTCATCTACACTTCATATACCTCTTGGTCTTCCATAGTCTTTTCATCTTCATCCTACTTTTCATTTTGGTCAAGACTTTAGTCTATGGTTGAAACCCATTCACAAAGATCTAGAAGGAAATCCGAAGAAGCTTTAAGGTCTTTAAACATGAGTACCTATGAGTTTGATGGAGAGGAATTCTACAATCCTTTTGACAATCATAATAATATACCAAACAATGACAACAATGACAACAACAATGATAATGATAATGACAATACATATGTAGATTTTATAGAAGTTGAAGAAACTATCATGGATCCCTATTTTAACAAATTGGTGCAAGAAATCATGAAGAGGGATAGACAATATTTCCTACAAGTTATGGCACAAAGTGGACAAGACTACCCCGTGATTTTGATATGTCACAAATTTTGGAGGATGATCTAAATCAAGCAAATCTAGCTAATACAAGGGTTAGGAGGCCCAATAATGATGTTAATAGGAGAGAGCATCTCGTGCTTGATTCACCTTCCTCCCTATTTCAAAAACCTGAAATTCCAAACACATACACTCATTCTCATGCTAGTTATGATAGAACCTCTCATGAATAACCTCGCAGCCATCCTTTCCCATGGAGAAGAACTACCACCACACATTCTCATGATGATACCGAGGACCATACCAATTCATACAATTAACCTCAAGAGAATATTCAAAATCATCACACAAGGAAACCTTGTGTCAAATTTGGGGGCAATACTCAAGATCGCTCTTATGTTACCTTTCATTTTCACGGTCATGACATGTATCAACCTAGACCTAGTGCTCCTCATTCCAACACCATACCAAGTGGTCCATATGCAAGCTATAACTGTGTTCCTCCTCCATATTAATACATCTATGATCAATACCATCCATATATGCATTATATCCCTCCTCCTCCGCCTAGTGGCTTAGGCATGGGACTAGCTCAAAGAGAAAAGACACCACCCAAAAACAACTTGCAACAACAGATCAAGGATGTGAAAAAGCAAATGGTAGACATGAATACACAAAATCAATAGTACACAATGAAGTACATATGTCCTTACCCATTTGATAGAAGCATTCCAATGCCTCCATTCCCTCCACAGTTTGTGACACCAAAGTTTGATAAGTAAAAAGGCAAAGGGGATCCTAAGGCACACATAAGACAGTTTTCCACAGCTTGCATTGAGGTAGCAGGAGAAGAAACATACCTGATGAGATTGTTTCCACAAAGCTTAGGCAAACAAGTAATGGAATGGTTCTCCCAACTTCCACCTGGAATTAAGTCATGAAGTGATCTAGCAGAGGCTTTTATACAACACTTCTCATACAACATTGAAACAGAAGTGTCAATAGCTACCCTGTGCAATACTAAGCAGAAAAAAGTGGAATCCTTCTCTTCATTCTTACAGTGATGGAGAGGTCTTGCTAGTTAATGCTCTTGTGATATCCCACAAAAAAAAATGGTAGAAATGTTCTCTCAAAATGTCAACAAGGATATTGAATATGAGCTAAGAAAAGCTTGTTTGTCTACC
The DNA here is from genome assembly GCF_030272615.1 of Cryptomeria japonica. Taxonomy (NCBI): domain Eukaryota; kingdom Viridiplantae; phylum Streptophyta; class Pinopsida; order Cupressales; family Cupressaceae; genus Cryptomeria; species Cryptomeria japonica. The sequence continues at coordinate 45,818,057 of NC_081406.1, read as the reverse complement.
TTCAAAGAAGTCATTGAGAAAGGAATGGCAACAGAGAAAGTATTTATTGAACAAGGTGTCATTAAGATATTCAAAGAGAACAAAGAGGAATCAAATACAAAAGACAAACCCTGCTTTTGGAAAAAGAATAAGAACACAGTCAATGACGGGGTAGTAGATGCAAATGTTGTGAAACCTAAGATTACTTTCCCTGGTGCAAGTTCTTCTAATACGAATGGTCAAGTGAACAATCAAAGGAAATCAAAACCCCAAAGAAAGTACACTCCACTGAGAGAACTGATTGAAACAACATTCAAGAAGTTAGTGGCAAACAAGCTCATAACACTACCATATAATTCACCATATGAGCCAAAAGTAAAACCCAATTGGTGGAATGATGATGAATATTGCAAATATCACAAGAGCAAATGACATCTAACTAGTAATTATCATAGATTGAAGAATATCATACAAGATCTCATTGACAAAGGTGACATAGAAGTTGATGGTCATACCTGCAATGAACAACATGCGATGTTCAAGGAGACATTTCCTAAACATGATAAAGGAAAAGCTAAAACTACAGATAATCAACCTAATTTTACTAAAATACCCTTTGATTATTGTATGTGGGAAAAGCGGGTCAATAGAACTCAATATGTGAAAAATGTTCCAAAATACTTGTCCACACACACACACAGGACTTCTTGGTGCAAGATATGGAGTAACGAAGTATTACTCAGCTTCCCAAGGTGGGTCCCATGGTTCTCTATCTCACAATGTCCCTCAAACCAATGTTTTGCTCTTAGAACACTGAGCAAAATGGTTTAGGGATGGCAAATGCAAGAACGAGGGATGCTTTGATAGATTTTAGAATGAAATGCATCCTAAACTATGCATGATTCTAAAAATGCAATAAACTAACTATAAGATGACAAGGTTAGCATGAATACTATCCTAACATGATATATTAGTCTATGATTGAGCTAAATGATAAAGAAAGTATTCTAAACATGCATATTTAGACTAATTCCTAGTTAAAAGAGAGGCTAAAATGATGAGCATAAAATGAGATATGAAAGCTTGAATGTATTTGAGCATAAGTGTGATACTACAAACTTGGATCCTGATTATGGAGGAATGAGAGCTCTATTTATAGCAAAAATAGGGCAATGGATGGTCAGGATTGAAAGCTTTAATCAAGGGTGGAGTTTGAAAGTTGGGGATCCATGTTTGCAATTTGCACCAATGAAATGGTGACAAGTGTCAACATAGGGTTGGGTTGAGAGAAGGGGTTGGAGGCATTAAATGCCTGAGAAGACCTTATGGTTATCTAGAAGGTAAGGGTTAAGCTTAAGTTAGGCTTACCCATTGGATTAAGAGTTAATCCAAGGATAAACTCTTGTGCAAATGATTAAGAGATAATCATGGTCAAAGCATTAAAGGCTTGATGAGACCCTTGGGTTGGATGAAGGTTAAGTTAGGCAAAAAGTCTCTAACCATGTAAGAGGGTTGAATTAACCATTAATGGTTTGGGAGACTTTGGGGATATTAAGTGGTTGAAGACTTGAAGCCTTTAATGGTTATCAAAGACTTTAAGGTTTTGAGAAGTGACTTCCCTTTGCTTAGGGATGTGACAAAGTTTAGAAGATGGGTTAGGCTAATTAGAAGCGATTAGAAGAGTCCAGAAGAAATTAGGAAGGGGTTTTAGAATGCAAGTGGGAGATGTAGGAAAATGCAAGTGGATGGAGCGATAATAGGATTTAATTGAAATAAAATTAATTTAATTCAACTTGGTTGTAATTTGGGGAAATTAAATAAATTAGATTTATTCAATTTAGGATAACTATTTAATTAAATTTGAATTTAATTAAAAGTGGATAGGGGGGATTTAATTGAATAAAATGATTTATTCATTAAATGAGTATAGTGAATTTAATTGAGTAAAATACTTAATTAAATAGAGGAATGTGGGTAATTTAAATTGGATTTAATTAAATAGAGAAATGAACATAAAATATTCATTTAGGAATATGGTCATTTTTATATGTCTACAATTATGATTCTTATATTAATCACATTTGAATGGATAATCATGTTTCTACTATCCTCATAAAGGACAAAACTCCCAAAGGTTCTACCCAAAGGAGTAAAGTTGTCCGTCGAGGCAAAGTCACCTTGCAAGGCGTTCCATCCAAGACCACATCCTATTCATCCACAAAGAATGATTATGACCTTGTAGATCAGTTAGGGAAGACAGTCACCCTCATTTCTATCCTTGAGCTCTTACGCATATGCCCCGGACATAAAGCTATACTTGACAAGATTTTGAGAGAGACCTTTGTACCTACTGATTTGAACGTGGACCAGTTTCAAGCCATGGTGGGATACCTTTTCACTCCGCATTGCCTTACATTCACAGAAGCCAGTGATGCATCCGTAACCCGGCCTCATAACACACCTCTACATATTAAAGCCTTTCTTCATAAAAACTGAATAAAATGAGTCTTGATAGATGGAGGAGAAAGTTTGAACATTTGTACATTGAACACTATTAAACAATTGGGATATTTTGAAAAGGTTGTGAATTCTACACATGCAATCACCATTAAAGTATATGATGATGAAGAGCGCTCATCCAACGGTATAGTCACCTTACCTCTTAGAGTTGGGCCAGTTACGAAGGATGTGGTATGTCAAGTCCTTGATTTAGATCTCACATCTAATATACTCTTGGGATGCCTATGGATTCATGAAATTAGAGTTGTTCCTTCTACATATCATCAATGTATCAAGTTCCCACACAATGGAGTTGAAGTGACCGTTAATCGTGATCCAAATCTATTCATATATTGCAATAGTCTGTGGTAAAAATTGGAAACCATAATACCAATCAATAGAGAAGCAACTCCATCATCTGCATATATTGATGTTGAATCATTAAAACCTTCAACATCAAAACAAGGTGAGCTTAAAGGAAAATACTAGGATAAAGGCATGGGCGAGTACACTCTAAATCAAACTATATATATAAGACAAGCAATGGATTTTTCAAAAGAGTATGGACGACCACATCCTTCTAAAAGAGTATCTACCATTACACTAAAATGGGATCCTACTATATTCCAAAAGTGGGGTGAGATAGAAGAAGAGGACTTATATAAAATGCTTTATAAAGAACCTGAAGAGGATACACAAGATCACATCAAGATACCATGTGAAAAGTATGGTAAAGGATTCAAGATCTTGCAAAAATTTGGATATGATGATAAGAGACCTCTTGGCTTAAGAAAAGACAGAATTACTAAACCCTTGCAACCAGAGTTGACATTCAAAAATCAATGCTCCAAAGGACTTGGTTTCATACCTTTCAGGTTAGGTACTCACAAATCTAAAGAAGCATTGTAAATCATGGACTCTAATGATCAACAAGAAAAATGCTACTCCATTGATTCTAATGAATGGGAATGGGGTTCAGAAAAATCATCTAGTGACTGCGAGCTCACCAAAACATTCAAAGAACCAGGTGAACCCATAGAGGAAGAAGAGTAATTGAAAATTCAAGGTTGGTCAAACTACTTTAGAGTCTACACCACAAAAAAAGGATGATAAAGAAAAAACTTCTGAGGATCCCAAATAGTCCCTATTTCTAGGTTCTAAGTCGAAATCACATAGAGTGAGAAGTCTTGTTTCTGAATGTGCTCTAGTGATGTCAATTTAGATTCATTTACGATTGAGACAGATGAGGAGAGTTCTAGCAATGACCTCAAAAATTACCTTGACATACTTGAAGAGAATTGTGTCTTTACCCTTACTCCCGCTAACTTTGAAAATATCGATGGCCTTCCCCTTGTCCATCCACAACTCATTGATTGGGACCAAAAAGGAACCTTACAACTTGACACTTTTGACAATGATGATGCTTTCATAGACTACTTGGGCATACGAGATGAGCTTTCGCTTGGAGATCATAAAGAGGGGTACATTATAGAAATCAATAGCATGGCATACTTTGGTGAGGGTGTTGGGCCTTTTAGTCACAAAAATATAAAAATAAAAATAAATAATGGGTGTTATGATGAAAACCACATTGTGGCATTGTCTAACTCTAAAAAAGCAAAAAGAAAGGATGTATCCGAGGGTGAAAACCTCTCTGAGGCACCTGAAGATGGAAGGCTTGACATTCTCCCGATGGCATCATATGAGGAAAAATCATCCATGTTGATGGAGGAAACTATCAAAACAAACATTGGCATAGAAGAGATTCTCTACAACATATTCTTAGCACAATCCCAGACAGAAAAAGAAATGCCAAAGTTCATAAGTTTCTTCATAGAACAACAAATCAATTTTACATGGTCATATGCGGATATGGTAGGACTAGATCCTAATCTAGTTATGCACCATTTCACAATTACACCAGAAGCAAAAGCAAGTGCAACAAAAGTTAAGAAAAATGCATCCACAAGTGTCATTATAGTAAAGGTAGAACTTGAGAAACTATTTGATGTTGGATTCATAAGACCAATTGATTACCCCAAGTGGATCTCTATTTTAGTACCCATTAGCAAGCTAGATCACAACATCAAAATATGTACGGATTTCAGAGACATCAACAAATCTTGTCCCAAAGGCGACTTTTCATTGCTAAATATTCACTTGATAGTTGATCTTACAATTGGTTATGCAATGTTATCTTTCATGGATGGATTTTCCAGCTATAACTAGATAAAAATAGCACCTGAAGATCAACACAAAACAAAATTTACTTGTCCCTAGGGAACTTTCTGCTAGAATGTTATGCCATTCAGACTAAACAACGTAGGTGCCACATACTAGAGAGCTAAGACCACCATTTTTCATGATCTTATGCATGTTAGTATGGAAGATTATGTTGACAACCTCCTAGGTAAGTCATTAGAAAGAGAAACACATTTGGGCATCCTTTCAGTGGTCTTTGATTGGCTAGAGAAATACAAAGTTAGATTAAATCCTAAAAAGTGTGTCTTTGGAGTAGCCTCTGGGAAACTCCTTGGATACATCATCTCAAAAAAAGAAATTGAAGTCGATCCAACAAAAGTCAGAGCTATATTAGAAATGCCACCACCAAAGAATATCAGTCAACTTCGGTCTTTGCATGGAAGACTCCAGTCTATATGAAGATTCATTGGTCTACTTGTAGATAAATGTCATCCTTTTCAACATCTACTTTGTAAAAACACCAAATTCAAGTGGGATGATAAATGTCAGTAGGATTTTTAGATACTCAAAGATTATCTCCTAAATCCACAAGTTTTGATGTCACCAATTCCAGGAAAACCCTTGTTCTTATACATATCAACTACACAAACAACATTGGGGGCACTCTTGGCACAACAGGACAACAAAGGCAAAGAAAGAGTAGTATATTACATTAGTCATACTTTGGTTGGCTATGAGCTTAACTACACATCGATTGAGCATGCATATCTTGTTGTGGTTTTTGCCTCGCAGAAATTATGACATTACATGCTAACTCATAAAACTATGCTCATCGCAAGGATAGATCCACTAAAATGTCTTCTCAATAAGGCAACACTCACTGGCAGATTAGCTAAATGGGTTATGATTCTAAGTCAATTAGACATCAAATATAAAGATAGAAAAGAAATCAAAGGACAAGATATTGCATATCAATTGGAAGATGCACCCATGATTGATGATACTCCTATGACTTCAGAGTTTCTAGATGAATCCATTCTGATGGTGACACACACAAAGCCTTGGCAATTATACTTTGATGGTTTATACATGTAGCATGGCACAAGAGCTGGTATCCTCTTTATCATACCTCAAGGGGATTTCTTTTCTAAATCCTATCAATTGTCATTTCCCTATACCAATAACATAGCAGAGTATGAAGCATTGACAACAGGTTTACGAATTGTAGTTCACTGGAAGATCTGAGAACTTCATATTTTTGGGGACTCTCAACTTGTAATTTGTCAAGCAAATGATGACTCCTAGACAAAAGATGAAAATTTATCGCATTATAAAAAAATGGTAGAGGATTTCAAACAATACTTCATAGAGATAATCTTTGAGCAGATTCCAAGGGAAAACAAACGAGTTGTAGATGCCATGGCTACTATTGCTTCATTGATCGATCTACTGCAGAATGAAACCCACTATGGGTTATTGGTGGACAAAATTTTCCTTCCTTTGTATGAGATCACTCCTACTGAGATGATATATATCGTTGGTCCTGATTCCCTTTGGTACGGTGCCATTTTTACATACCTACACAAAAATACCCTTCCCCTTGACCTATCCAACAATTAGTGTCATACCTTCATCTGCCAATCTTCTCGATATATCATTTTAGTTGATACCTTTTACCATCAAGGTCTAGATGGAACTCTTATTAGATATTTAGAGAGTGATGAAGCTCAGATTTTATTACGAGAGGTTCATGAAGGTATACGTGGTGCCCATTCTAGTTGCTCGACCTTGGCCAAGAAACTTATCAGGACTAGATACTACTATCCCACTATGGAAAAAGATTCATATAAGTTTTTCAAGAAATGTAAGCAATGTCAGATTCATGGAGACCTTATTCATGTGCCAGCTTAGGAAATTCAACCAATTGTGACTCCTTGGCCCGTTTGTCAGTGGGGACTCGATCTCATAGGCAAGATTCACTCTCCTTCTTCCAATGGCCATAAATTTATTATCACTACCACATAATATTTTTTAAAATGGATTGAAGTCATTCCTCTCACCCAAGTTATTGGAAAATAGATTGCTACATTCATCCTTAACTATATTATGTGTCATTACGGTGTTCCCTTTCCATCATCATGGATAATCCCTTCAAGAATCAGGATGTTCATGAACTTTGTGATCGCTTCCATATTCACCATCAGTTTTCCACTCCATACTACCCTCAAGGTAATCGTCAAGCTGAGGCATCTAATAAAACCATTCTCAAAATCCTCAAAAAGATAGTTGATGATGCTGGCCGAAATTGGCACATCCAACTTAATCCGGCACTTTGGGCTTATCACACAAGTATTCACACACATATTAGAGCTACCCCTTATTCACTTGTCTATGGTGTCGAAGTTATCTTACCTATTGAGGTTGATTTAGCATCCTTATGAGTCTCTTTGTGCGATATAGTCAATGATGAAGACTACAGGGTCTCCCGCTTACAAGAGCTAGAACTATTGGATGAGCTACAACAAACTGCTTTTAATCATCTTAAAGCTTATCAATAGAGAATGAGTCACAACTGTAATATTAAGGTAAATCCTCACACATTTGAGGTGGGTGACTTAGCATTGAAAGAGAATCCTAAGAATCAGCAAGACAAAGAAAAGAAAGGAAAGTTTGAGCCCAATTGGCTTGGTCCTTATGTCATCACAACATTCTATGGATCAGGTGCATATCATCTCTCAACACCAGATGGAGAACCTTTGGAGGATCCTATCAACAACATGCACCTTTGCAATTTTTACACATAGCTCTTCAGAATATCCTAATTCAAAACTACAAAAAAATAAAAAATACAAAAAAAATCTTAAAAATAAAAAAGTCATTACCTAGTGAAAACCTGGCTAACAGATGCCTTGTGACACAAAAAAAAATTAAATTCAAAAAATTCAAAAAAAAAGTAAAGAGAAATAAATTCTTCCAATGGTGAAAACCACTTCAGTGGCACCCTGGGCAAGTACCATGGTGAAAACCGGGTTACCGACGCCATGCATAGAGACATTGCTCCTCCCTCCTTCAAGATTGAATCTCATCCTTTCACTTTGCACACACTCATAGCCTATCCATTCATAATAAATTTACCCATTCCCATCATGGCTTGTTATTGATCTACCTAAGATTGGTTAGCCACTCATAATAAACCCCCCCTTTACACATTTCCTTCCATAATAAATCAGGTCCAATCTATAACTGGGGCAAAATCCTAAATCTGGTGATGGAAGTGATACCCTAAGCATCGCATGTTTTGAGGAGCATCATCTTTTCATTCCTCCTTTTCATGCACAATCTGTAGTTAAAATTCCTTTGCATCACCAATCCGCAGTAAAGTTTCATTCTTCTTTGCAATAAAGTATCAGTTTCATGGATTCAGTCAGTTTCAAATGAGACACAATCAGCAGTGGGCTTTCAACAAATCAAATCTTTCAACAGACTTTGGCAACAACATGGTTTTCATCATTATTTGTCCCTAATCGGGATGACAACATTGTGACCAAATCAAACATGTCTATGTATGTGGCAAGAAACACAAATAACTTAAATATTTCATTGTGTGTTGGTGTCAATTCTTGGTTTTTTTATTTCATCTTTTAAGGTGACATGTGTTTTATCTTTTCCAGGATGTCTCTAACTAGAGATTCTATCTCCAGGATGTCTTTGACTAGAAAGGCGAGGATGGGGCATGTTAACCTATTGTTTTTTTGTATGTGGATTGTCTCTTAGTAATGCTATGACTTGTCCAAGGATATGAAGACATTGTGAGTCTAGTGTGAACTGGAGCATTCCTTGTTTGCGACTGTTTGATCTCCATGCAAATAGGTAAAATGATTTTATGGGTTGAACCTATACCTCGATTGTCATAACCTATTTTCTATAATAAAGCTCAATGATGATAAAGCACAAGAAGATCTTTCACTTCCATATCTTCTACCTTGCATCCCCCTTTCTTGATTGACCTCCATCATCCTTCTTGAGTCCCTATAGCCCGCTATCGCATGACTGGGTATAATGACACACCAAAAATATATGCATTTCATGTAGTATTCACTTGTATTAGCACATTTTAACATATCTCATTTCATGCATAGATATAGATATCATAATTGCATCACATCCTATATACATCACTAATTAGTATATCATATACACATCATGCATTCTCATCAGGTAAATAATTATAGAATTTCATACATCCATCTATAGTACATCTACATTTGCATCATGCATGACATATAAACCCCAAAAAAGAACAAAAATTTATTGCATTCCATCATGTACACATCCATCGCATTAAGCATCATAGAATCATAATAAAACATGTAGATTGCATTATCATATAGAATCATGGCATTGCATCACATAATCATAAAAACATATAGAAATATCACATAGGAACACATGCATATAGCTGCCGCAACGATGAGTCATCTCATATATATATCAAAAAATAATAAGTATCATGATACAATGATGTCAATATCTCATAAGGCTACAAAATCACCCAAAGGCATCTACATCATCATACAAATACTGATACAAAAACTAGATCTAAGAGAGATATGATGAAATCCCTCCCTTGGAGCCAGTTGGCCTCGAAGGAATCTGAGCTCTCGAAGTCCCTTCTCTAGGATTACCTCCTTTGTCTCCTCCCCATGGTGGTGAGGGTGGACCCATAACCCCATCATTGGATGCCTATCGTCTCTCTCTCCCCCCTATGGTACTTGTCCTAGAGGCTCTCCTAAAGCTATTGGCCCTCAACTCTGGAAGAACAACTGCATAGTACAAGTCTCTCCAGTAGGCTATCTCTTCCCTTGCCCATAGGACATATGCATATGCATTCCATGTGTCCTCAATTTCTTTCCTACTTTCCCTTAGTGCCTCCTTAGTCTCAGTGTACCTCTAGATGGCCTGATCCCTCTCCCTCTACATCTCTGCTAACTGTCACCTCAATTGAGTCATGTCTCTCTCTTGAGATCCTCGATCTCATCGTCCTGGCCTACTGCAATCTATCACAACACTAGCAGCTCATCCTCCTCCTCATCTCCACCTTGAGAACCCTCCTCCTACCTAGCTTGTCCCTATAACTGTCCCTAGGTATCCCTCCCTGGTACCTATCCCTATACTTGCCCACCATCCTGTAATACCTATCCTCCTCTACCCCTTGGTGATCTTGATGGCCTCCCTCCCTGTGGATCCTATCTCTCCTCAACCCTCTCTCCAACATCCCTCTATCCACTCCTACCCCTCACCACCATCCTCGTTCTTCCTCTCCTCCGTCTCCTCCATCTCCCTCCACCCCTATCCTCATCATCATTCTTCACTGCCACAGGCTCATCTGGATCTGTCAACCTCATTACTAGATGTGTTGTAAAATAAGCATCATACTTTGCATCTGTACTTGCATCAATTGTATCCCTCAGTAAATCCCAATGCATAGGAACCATCTGCTCAAACTATGTAACTGTAGCATCATAGGACAAAATTAGTCCTCAGTGAACCTTCTCTCACACTGTCCATACAAACTCTCTTGATCCCCAAGGCATCCTTTGTTGGGACCCAAACAACCTACATATCATGTCAATGAGATGCATGTTCAGTATGTAGGGCATCTTCCCAATCAAGTACCCACTCCTGAAAAACATACAGAAGCTATGTAGCATCCTCCTCCCAATCTTCACAGTCAAGATAGGGTCTCCATATGACACTATCTATGTCGTCATTAACTTGTCTCCAATATTCCACCTTCCCAATTCGTGGCTGGGAAGTGATCATATTTTATAATTTTGCATAGGCCTATCGATGCCCTCTCCCTTTGAAGTGAATCGATCTAGTCACTGCAATGTGCTCATATGACCACACCTATAATAGATTCACCTGACACCCCAACCAGCGGCCACTGAGATACACAAACTGGTGCATCCCATGATACAAATGTGCTAGTACACATGAAACCCATGCATATCTAGTGTGTTGTATCACCAATGTCTCTAGATCCCTCCCCCAACCAACAACCATACATTGTGTCACCTTGTCTGGACATAGGTAACCACTAATCACCCCTCCAACTACTGTCGGTAGTCTGCGTCCAGTAGCTATCATAACATCCCAACTAACATGACCCGATTTCATCTCTAGCTTTGGGTCCCCAAAGACTCATCTTAGTGCATCCTTGTCTCCCTCTCTGTCATACGACACCAACTTGTTGTGGATCGGTATCCTCAAAATTTTGTAAACATCCTCTAAAGTGGCTGACATCTCGCTAGTCAACAAATGAAATAAATAGGTCTCATAGTGCCATCTCTCTTCTAGAGAAATCAATAATCCTCTGCTCAAATGAATTTCAGGTAGATACATGATGTGTCTCAATCCCATACCTTCGACAGTTGCCTACTCCTCAAGGTCAACTCTGATGGCAACCTCGATGTCATAGAGAATCTCTCACGTGACTCTATCTGGGGCAAGTACTCCTACATCCAATCAAATTAATCATGTCAATCGTAGTGGTACTCATGTCCATCACATAGTGTTACTTCTATCCTAGTGCTTATGTTTATCACATGGTCTTGCATCCTAGTGTATATGCTCATCATATTGCACTCGATCCTATTTAGAGGCCTTGTTGAGTGAATCCTCTCAGCAACTTATCCAATTGGCAATGTATGTCTATCATAGAATTGTCAATTCTAGCCTTCTTTCCAGTTTGTCTTTTCTAGGGCACCTATTGAGTGAGTCCTCTCAGTAGCTTATCCAATTAGAAACATATGTTTATCACAGAATTGTCAATTCTAGCCTTGTTTTCAGTTTGTCTTTTCTAGGGCACCTGTTTGAGTGAATCCTCTTAGCATCTTATCCAATTGATAGCGTATGCTCATCATAGAACTATCAATTTTGGCCTTTTAAGATATAGACATGATTTTGTTGATTTCTCTTGAGTCAGTCTTTTTCTTGCGTGACCTTGTCACCCTATCTTATCATCCTTTTTAGCCTTTCTTTCTTATCGAGAGATTGTTTGTGATCCTTTCAGACATTTTCATCCAATCTCTCGAGGGGGCATATCATTCCCGTCATGGGGCAACTTTGTATAAGTTTATCATATCTTCTTTGAGCTAATGCGACAACCTGCATTGCCTCAAAGAGGGACAAAATATAGACACGTAAAATTGTCTTGTCTAATTAAATAAAAAGTTTTATTTATGTAATTATTTTATCCTGTCTTCTATTAATTAAATAAATTCTTATTTATTTAATTAATTTATTAATCCTCTTCTAAGTATTTCCTCATTTAAATAAATACTTTTATTTATTTAAATTGTCCTTTTCCTAAATTAAATAAATATTTTATTTATTTAATTGATCCCACTTCCTCTATTAATTAAATAAATCTTTATTTATTTAATTCATTCATTAGCCTTTTCTACCCATGACACATGTCATTCATCTCTTAATTCCTACACTACCTACCCCCTTTATCATTTAATTATTTCCTCTACCTACCCTTTAATCCTAGTCGACCATTTATTTTTACACCTCTCAATATTATCCCTTCATTTCTTTAAGTGTCTTCTATATAAGAGGATACTCTTCATTATCAATCCTAATGACAGACTTAAGCCTTCTTGTGATCAAGCTATCAACCACATTTTTTTTCTTTGTTGAGCTCTTGTGCACACATAAAATCTAAGAGAAAATATATTAAACAAGATCAATGGAGATTGAGACCCTACTAGACATGGGAATGGTATATTTAATTTATTTTGTTTGTTTTCCTAGTCTTAGGTATCTTCATTTGTGTATGGTGGATTGTTTTCATTGTTAGGCTAGGGTTTTGTGATTGGATATTTGTTAGTCTTTCAATATTGTTATTTTCACTATCCATTTTCACTATATACAATAAGTTCTCCATCATTTTGTACATCCATATTGTGCCCTTATGTCCAAAGATCCACTCCTAATCCTCCCTCTAGATATCCACATCTCCTCCACAAATCCACCACTTGTCAAGATGTGTGCCAATGTTTATCTTCCCAACATCCTCATCCACTTATCCACAAGTCTTCCAACATTCATCCCCCATCCTTCCATTCCTTTAATTCAGTCAAGTGCATAAATTATTATCCCCCTTCATCTCCCCATTATTCTACCAATGTCTATGAGAATACTCTCAATTGCCTTGGTGTTTTTCAACACATCTTCAACGGATACTATCCATAAAAATGGATTCTTGAGTCCTTCCATCTCCCTATCACACATACACTATCTTCCCAATCCACTTATTCACATCCTTATCCTTATCCATCTTCATCTAAACTATTCTAAAAATCGAAAGAGAGAGAGAGAGAGAGAGAGAGAGAGAGAGAGAGAGAGAGAGAGAGAGAGAGAGAGAGAGAGAGAGAGAGAGAGTTTGTCCAATGGTGAAAACCACTTGGTCTTCCATCTTGGGTAAGTACCATGACAAAAACTTGGTAAAAAAGTATCATCTGTAATCCATGATACTCTTCAACTCTACACTTGGGAGAAAGATTCATACATCATATCCTACCTTCCGCATCATCCATATCCTCCATCCACTATCTATCATGATATCTAATTTCATCCTCCTTTCCCATCTTTGATATTAACTACCCTAACCATATCCTCGATCCTCCATTTGTCATCCTATCTAATTCCACCTTCCTTTCCCATATTTGAACTTGACTATCCTATCTATATCCACCATCTCATATTCCTCATCCTCTCTAGATCCATCCTCCCTTCCTACATTTTATCTTGGTCAAGCTTAATAATATTATGATAGATTCTATGATAATTGTAAGATCTGAAAACAGGGGAGATCATTTTGGATGTGAGAATAAGTTATAACACACGTAAGATAATCCTTGCATAAACTATTGATAGTCTATGACATGGGTAAGAGTATCTCCTATATTTGAGGGATTCTTATGACAACCTATAAAAGGGTATAATTTCATGTATGACTATTTTTGGCATGTAGGGGTTGTATATATTTTTATCATGGTATTTTGGAACCTCATTTTGACCCCGTGTTAATGTTATGGTTGTATTTTGAGCCCCCATGAGTCTATATATTGAAGGGTTGATATGGATACAATATGAGATGTTTCACAAGTACACATATGCTATTAGATTTGATGCAAGATTGAGGGAATGTTATGTATTGTAATCTCTTTTTTTGAATAATATTGATTTGCCCTCTTTTCTTGGTGTATTTTTTTACTTGAAAGGGTTTTCTTCATGTAAGTCCATGTGTTATAATGTGTATGTCTTTTGCGTAGTGTTATTTCTATGTAGTTTTAATCATTTCTCCATTAATTTATATAAGTTTATATCTCGAATTTATAAACTATATCATATTTACATGTTAGTGGTTACCTTCATTTCTAACAATCCTATAGCCCTTCTATCCATTTTGAGAGCACACTTGTGTTCTTAGAACTCACCTTTCCTCTTGAGAGGGCATACCACTACCTCCTCTTCATCCTTTCTCATCCTACCAGTGATTCAAGGGGTATCATGCAACTAGTCCTTATTCCTTTTTATCCACTATGCTTTTTTCTTCTTTGATATATGCAACTTCTTGTAGTCATAACACCATATCATACAGTGAAAAATTGTAGACACTTAAACTTTTCCATATCCGAACACATTGGATGTTGTCCCATTCTATCCAATTAAATAAATATTTATTATTTATTTAATTCATATTTTATCTCTACCCTCACCCGTAATTAAATAAATTTATTTATTTAATTAAATCTTATCTTATTCACAAGTCCTCCAACTCAATCAATTAATTAATACCTACTTAATTAATTGATTTAGGCTAATTAATTTTTATTATCATTTTTTCCTAATATTTAATTCCACCTCATTCTTAATCTTTGTTCATTCAATTGTAACCATTGAATCCATCTAAATAGATCAAGATCTAAACTTTCCATTATATGACAAGTTCCCCTACCCCTTCATGCTTGTATGTGTGAGCATGCAAAGATCACCTCACAGCCACCCTACCTCTTACACATGTCATAAGATAGAAACCCTACTTTATTTACTTGTCCCTTTCATGATATTTCCTATGTTTTCTCTCACATGTGTGAGCACGCCTAGCACTTACACCTCCATTCCTCTTGTGACACTTGTCATGAGGCTGAGCCTTCAATCCATGCCATCTCTCTCAATTAATTTTAGCCATCAATTAAACATTGAATCTTAGGTATTGATTCTCTTCATCAAAAATTTATAAATTGAGGCCTTTGCTCTCATTTTTATTGTCCACCTTATTCATATCATTATTTTGTTCGTTTTCCTAATAAATCCTCATACCGATGATGGATCAGGGAGTGTGATCCAAAATGTCGATGCAAAAAATTAGAAACACAATCAAATCTAGAAGCAATTAAGGGACAATCCTCATCCTAACATAATGTTTCTATTATTATCAACCACATTACACCCAACCATAACACCATCAAAAGGATCAAATCAAGTGAAGAAGGGTGCATTTACTTCCACTCAATCTGTGAGATGAAAAGGTAAAAGGCAAGGCAACATTGTATGTTTCATTTTATCATAGTATCTATTTATGTCTTTTAATACTTCTTTATTTTCACATGCAATATAGACTATCAATAAAATCTACTCTCTTGAATGTTTTGAGCAATTAACAAGGTGTTAAATGATCGACAATGATCTCATCTATATTTTCTTAAGAAAAAATCTACCATTGTCTTGACAAATTTCTTTGTGCTTCAAAGTTATTTTCTAATTCCCTATCTTTGTATGGAGCCTAGATACATATATACCCCATAATTTATAATATTGATTCAAAATTATAAATGATTCTAGGTTTGGTCAATTTTCAGCCTTATAACTAGCTAGTTCTTCTTCTTTTCATCCATCTCTATGTCGAACTTGGATTTACTCAAAAAGATTCCTAGGATGATTATCTTTAATCATGCCATGATTTTTTACTATTGATCTAATATTTACTTATTTTTCTTCTTCCTCCTCTTTAGGAGTTAAGTAAATATTATGACTAACATGTTGAATTGAGGATTGTTAATCTTTTAGATTATTGGCATTGATGCTTTGTATGGGTCCATGAATTAAAAAATATCTATTGTTTTATAATATTTATGGGAGATGGATTATGAAATATTCCATACATTTTTTTATTATTTGTACTATCTATTTGGGGTAGTACAAATGGTAAAGGTCTTGTCATAGAATAAGACCTAGTAAATTGTCTAAGAATTCTTCTTAGAGGTTCTTATTCCTCTATTTTCTCGGTAATGGTTTTCTTTGGATTTATGATCGTGTATATAATTGAAACCCTCCTTTGCACATGTGGAGAATTTGAAAGAAGATCTTAATATGGAACATCGAGATATCTATGCTTGGGGGTTCCTCTAAGGATAATTTACTCAATAATGGGGAAAATAATATCAAATCTACTAGGATCACTATGTGAACCATAATCAAGAAAGGTTGAGCTCACCTTTAGGTAGGAAGCTCATATTAGAAAATTGGTAGGTGTGAAGATGGTGTTAAGTAATTACGTTGAAGGTGTTTCTTTATTTGAGATGTGCAACTTGTCAGAAGGTATCTACTACTGTCTTTGTGCCTTCACCATGGCAAGATGATTGAATGGATAATGTCCATTCAGTATTTTTCGTCATTTTCCTTGTGTTTCTGACTTCTTTTTTGTGTGATATAAGGATATGATATTTAAGAGAACAAAAACTGGCAACATTTAAACTGACGCCAATGATCAAAATAGCCCACATAGCTTTAAAAATAATCCACCCTGAATGAAAAATATTCTCATATATTTTGTATTTACACTCAAAAACGTGAAAATCTTCTAATTTAATCTTATTCTATATTGATAAATCTAAAATAAATTAATCATCAAAATATAGGCATTCAAGACTTATTAAATATCATTATGTTCTTGATTTATTTCTCTCCTATCATGCAAAATATTTTATTAGTTTTCATTTTTGTTTTTATTTGTTTTTTATTTTATGTAATACAATTAAGCTATATTATGTTTAAAATAATATTATAATTATGTTCATTATTATATTATACTGTATTTATATTAGAAATTATTACATTTAATTATAATATAATATATATTTCATATAATAGAATATATAATTAGTTTATAGTTCATTTATTTTATATGATAAAAATAAATTATATATACTATTATTATACTTATTACTATATGTAATATTTCATATATAAATTACATTATTATATATTGTATTTTAAAATAAAAATTATTATAATTTGTAGTGTCATAAAATTGCGACCCTTGCAATTTTTGACCACATTAGGGTTTTCACATTGGTGAACTGAATCCTCAAGCCTGATTGGAGACCCGAGAGTTGCTCATCCCTGAAACTACACCTTTTTCCGCACTATGCATGTCCTAAACCTGCTTCATGTCTTGAGAAAAGGGCATGGCACCCTTGTCCCTACCCTATTTCAAGGCCTCTTCATTCAAATTGTGCATTGGGCTTTGCATTTTGAGTGGGAAAAGTTCCCCCTATGTCGGCCTATGACAAAAAATCAGTCAATTAACCCTAGTTGACGAATATATATGTTTCTTTTAGCTTCCCATTGGCAAAAAAAGGTGGAAAGCTCAATTGATCATAAGTTCAAGCAATCGAGCATTGAGCATCTCAAGTCTCCCTTCGAGGCTAGGTGTTGCATTCAAGTCAAGGATTCAACCATTGAAGAGGAGATCCCTTTCAACATTCAATTACACACAAGTAATTTTATCTGCATTCCTATTGCAACCTCCCTTGAGGTGATTTACATTTTAGTTTTTCATTTACACTTACTTGCAAGTACTTTCTTTCATCATTTGGTTAATTCCAAAACTGGGGTTTGACTTGAAGGCAAACCCCCAATCCCAACCCCTTTTCCTCTCTTTTATATGTGTAGGTTGCAGGTGTGCAATTGTATTTGTAGATTTAGACTCCATTCATAGAGGTAGAAAAACCCTTTTCATTTCGCAGATTTTTCGGAGGACCGTGTGCACTTTCAACACGATCTCGACAACTTTTCCTCAAATTTGTAGGGCAGCTTTGTCTTGATATATTATAGCTAGATCCAAGTGCACAACTTCATCCCATGCTTCTATCTTGAGTTATAATCAGTTCTTTGCTACTTTTACACTTAGTCTCAAAACACACATAATCCAACTATCTTCCATTTTAAAAGAGGGGTTAACTTATCATTTTCACACCATTATCAATTCATTTAGTATTCGATCTCTCTCCTTAGAGATTGGATCTAGTGAATTCTGTTGGCATTTTGATGATGTTTTGATTGTCATTGATGGACACACACTTTCTTGTTGTATGAGTTATGCTCAACCGGTAATTGTTCCAACCGGTATTATGTATTATAGTCTTTAGACTATCGGTGTTTTGCAGAAGATGTTTACCGGTCACAAATTGACTGAAGACCCAAGCGGTATGGAGAAACCAAGTGGTATGAAGATCTCAAGCGGTACCAAGGAGCAAAGTGGTAGTTAACATTTTCCAGTCTTCATTTTTGACAACTGGTAATTGGTATATTGTATGAACCGATATTACTCTGTGATGAGTTACCAACTGGTATTTCTATGATGAGTTATCATCCATCGACACTTTGGCAGTGAGTTTGTGTCATGTTACCAAATGTGTCTAGATGCACTGGACCTAGGAACTTGTAGTTTAATCCTATTGGACCAACATGAAATCAGTTTCCTTTATAAGGACATCATGTCTAGGGTTTGTATGGATGAGAGATGTATGATGTATGAGAAGGTTATGTATGATCATTGCAGAGAATATTAAGTCTGTGTGAAGAGTTAGAGTGTGGAGATACTGAAGACTGAAGTAATGTTGAAATGCATTAACAATGAGCTATCAAGGATCTAACCAAGCATACTGTGCTAGTATCTAGATCACTCACTTGTTGATTACTCACATCTTCGACAAGTCTGAAACCCTTAACTGGGTAGGCCCAGAAAAGCCTTTGTAAATCCTCTAACAAGGTGGTTCACAACTATGGATCTAAAATCCTTTAACAAGGTAGTCTTTAACAGGACTTATCTCCTAACAGAGATCTAGATTCCTAACAGGATCTGTTCTGGTGAAGAACATTGTATGACCTTAACCGGTCTGACCTTAACTGGTCTGGTTTCTATTGTGCAGATAGTTACTTGTGAGTTTCTGCTCACTGTGGTTTTTCCCATTTGGGTTTCCACATCAAATATCTTGTGTTATGATGATTGTGCTCTTGTAGGTGAATGCTTTGTTTGTTATTTATTTTGCATTTATCTTAATCAGTTTATTACTAAATTTGTTGTACCAGTTATCTGCTAAAATGTTTAAGAGTTTGAGTTCAATATTTTTTTGTATACTAATTCACCCCCCCCCCTCTTAGTATTCATCAATTGGTATCAAAGCCAACCTTTCTATAAGTCTAACCACTTGGAAGGAGATATGGGGGAATACACTGTGAGGAAACTTACTCATCATCTCACTCAGACTAAGAGAGCCTATGATGAACTCAAAGTCAAGTATAAAGCCTCTTTGGCCAAGAGAAGAGAGCATGCTAAGAAACTAATGGAACTTATTGAAAATAGCTCTTCTGATGAAGCTGACATCGATGTCCTAGTTGAAGAAGTTGAAAAATTGAATGAATCTAAATCCAACCTAAGAAAGGGGTTGGAAGGACTGACTATCAGAATGTGTTAAGAGCTTGAGAATAGAAGGAAAGCTAAAGATCTGGTAAAAGACAAAGATCATGAGATTTCCAAGCTGAAGCAAGAAATCAGTACCCTTACCACTCATCTCCAAGAGAGTAAAGTGGAAAAAGAAGAAATACAAGGTGAACTAAACATGGCTATTTATGAGAATGTAACCTTGATGGAATCTAATACTGCTATTTCCAAGGAACTTACTGAGTCAAAGGAGATACTTTCCAAATTCAATCAGAGTACTGCTAAGCTAGAGCAAAAGCTAGAGTCAGAAAAACCTGTAAAGAATACCATTGGACTTGGTTTCTCTAGGTATGAGGAATGAGAGACCTGTGGAACAAAATCTAAAGCATCAAAGAAGCAACCAACATCCAAGGATAAAGGTAAGCAAAAGTTTAAACCTATTTGCTTTAATTGTCTCAAAGAAGGACATACTGCTAATGTGTGTAGAAGCAAGGCCTACAACAATTTTCTCTATTTTCTAAACAATAAGCCTACATCCAATAGATTCAATGGAAATTGTTATGCATGCAACAAGTTTGGGCATAGAGCATTTGAATGTAGGTCTGTTTTGCACAAAACTGGGAGATATCCTCCAAGGACTCAAGGAGTTATCTCGAAACCCTCTATGAACCAGAATCCCAACCAGTACAATACCTATGACCATCAATTAGGTGGTTATCAAGCGGCAACTAGTTGGAGAGAAACTTGTTTGATCTGTCATGATAGCAGTCACAGTACTGCAACATGCAGAAGGAAGAATGGTAGTATGAATAATGGACCATGGAGAACACCTGGAATGGTATGCTATCATTGCAACAAACCAGGACACACTGCCAGAACTTGTAGAATGAGAAAGAACCTATCGGATGATATACCGATCACTCCTGAAGGGAAGATTGATGTTGAAACCATTCAAGTGGGAATGAATAAAACTTGGAAAAAGAAACTTGAAGAAGTGTCACGGGATGAACTGGTTTCTGCACCTAATGTGGAAGTCTCTGAACCGGTAAACTGAGCTTCAGAAAATCTTAGGGGGAGCATATCGGTGAAATATTTGAACCCCAGATTTATATTGGTAAAGACCTTAACCAGTATACAATACCTATCAATCAGCAGAAGACTTGAAGTGGTAAAAGGCAAAATTAGGGTTTATGCCCTAATGATGATGCATTTATTATGGTAGGTGAAAGATTATTTAAAAGGGATTTTTGTTGTCATTTTCTCTTATCTATTTTTGAGCGAAGAATTTTCAAGAGTAGAGCAACAAAGAGTGATTCATCTAGCGATTCAAAGTGAATTCAAAAATCTTGCAGAGGAATCCAGCGATCATTTTCAATCTATCAGTGAAGAACACTAAGTGGTAATCAAGCAACCAAAGGGGTGTATTGTGGGAGACATTGCTAAACCCTAAATTTTGGTTTGTGAAGGTATTTATCAAATTTCTTTCTTATCATGGCATCTACATCACACTCTAGTTCTAGTGCACTTGTAGATTCAGCTGAATTTATTCAAAAGAAGATGAAATACAATGCCCTATCCCAGATACCCGTCAGAGTTATAGTTGAGGAAGATATTTCAGGTTATATTGATTGTAAATTGGAATACCTAGGATCCCTAGTGATTCATTCCTATCTAGGTCTGTTCTGTGGGGATGACAAGAAAGTCAAACCTGAATATAGCATCCTAGAGAAGATGAAACTACGTAATGCGGTGTATTTTCTAAAAGAATTCACAGAAGATCACATTCGTATCATCCTTAGCAGAGTGCACGGTGATAAAATGTATCTTGAGTGGACGCATGACATCACACTGGAAGAAATTCATGTCATCATCGGTTTCTGTAACATTGGAGAGGTGCCAGCTCTAAGGAAGGTCACCAAGACTGAAATGACTAAGCTCACTGGTTTTCTGAGTGACCAACAAGCGATGACCGTCAACACCATCAAAGATGATCTAGTGAAGTATGCTTGCATGGTAATTGGTTATTGGATATTCTATGCTAGTAGAATGAACTCTGTCCCTACTGCTGTAGTGAATGTTGCTTATTGAATGATCAAGGAAGGCACTACATTTGACTTATGTACCTATTTACAGAAGCAACTGCTATTGAACCTGAAGTCCATCAAACAAGACAATGCTCTAAGGTTCAGGTTTGGACAACTTTTGGTCAGCCTATTCTTCTACTTTCAAGGCTATTTCCTGGAGTAGGTGATGTTCAATGGTCTACTGACCAACTGGTTTCCAAGCAAATTAGGGAAAGTCTTCAAGGAGTGGGAACTGAATATCTTGAGGTTCTTAATAAATATTTTGATGAATTCAATGGAAAATGAGCTAGAGAATGAGGATATCTGGCGATATTGTGAAGAAATATGAAGATGACATCTGCTTCATAATAAGGATTGATGATTGCATAATGGAAGCAGTACAACCGAGAAAGGAAGTAGTTGAACCAATGGGGTATGAAGTGATGTATGATATGTTGATCGGGTATGCCTCTACCCTACTTGCCTCACTATTAGATGTGAAGAAAAAGCAAACTAGTACCTACTTGGAGAGGGTAACACCGGTTGAAGAACCAAAATAGAAAAAGGATAAAGCAATGCCATTGGTATCTGCACTAGTTACCTTTGCCGGTTCAAAAGTGACCAAGCAGTCACCTGCTAAGAAGAAACTGGAGGTTGTTCCTGCTAAAGTCTTTGAGAGGAAGCGGGAAACCAAAAATAGCTCACCGGAGTCAAAGGATACTGAACCAAAAGTACAGCCAAAGAAGACCAAGCAATCAAGCAAGAAGGCAAAATCTACTGATAATGCACCTATAATGTCAGCATCGATAAATATAGACATCTCTTCTTATAAACCAATGACACATTGTTAGAGGACTATTAAGAATATTAAGAGGAAGGTTCTTGATGATTTAAAAGGGTATTTTGATGATTTTACTGATAATGAGAAAGAAGAAGTAGAGCAGGAAGTTATCAAATATTTATGTGTTAATGACCAGTCACCATTAGAAATCAGATCAGTTACACCTAATTCTTTGTACAATTCTTGTGATAATAAATGGTGCATTTCCATTGAGAAAGAACAGGAGATCAGGGAGAAAAATTTTGCACAATATTTTCCTGATGCTTTAAATTCAAAATTATTTGAGATAATGGATAAGAACAAAGGTCTCTTCTTCATGAGAAGGAGAAGACTGAGGCTGCTAGAAGGGAGAGCTTTTGAAGTGGAGAAGGACACACATTTACATGCCAAAGCTACTTTCTAGTTACACCAAGTGTTTGAGGCCAATCTAAAGGCTCAACAAGCACCTGATCTAACATCAGGCAAACTGGATGAAGCATTCGACAGTGAAGAGGAAAGAGTGACAACGAAAAATGATCCCGCTGATGTGCATGCATTAGATGTTGAGGATGTCACTCCAGACATAGAGAGGAGAAATGGGACAAAGAAAAAGTAGAGAAAGAGAAATAGGACAAGGAAAAAGATGAAAAAGAGAAGCAGGACAAAGAACAAATGAAGAAAGAGCAAGCGGAAAAAGCAAAGAAAGAGGAAGATAAGAGGAAAGAGCAAGAGAAAAAGAAAGAGGAAGACAAAAGGAAAGAGAAATAGTGGTATAGGAGTACCCTTCCAAACTCTTTCTCTTTCTTGTTTTGTTGGTGTTATGCTTCTTATGAAGCCATTGTATATGAATAGGAGCTATGAGCTCATGTGTGCTAGACTAGGTCCTAGTTAGGGTCCTAGTGGAGATCTTAGGGGTCATGAGTCAAGATTATGATTTTCTTGAAATTGGAGGATATGTGTCTTGCTAAAGTGTTTAGGGGTCTTTTATAATATGGTGGGGTCCTTAGGTTGGCTGAATGTGGGTCTAGGAGTCATAAAAAGCAACATTGGGAAAGTTGCTCAAAAGTTGCATGACAACTTTTAAAAGTTGTCAAGCAACTTTTCCACCATGATGTCAAGTTTTTAGGTTAGCATGGAAAACCCTAGTTTGGGCACATAGAGCAAGGTATAGGTAGTATAAGTACTTGAAAACCCTAAATGAAAGGGTTGGATGTCAGACTTTGTACGACCCTAGCAAAAAGATCAGACTAAGACTGTAAAACTGTTACCAGTCAGTTTGAATGAAGAAAACAAGCAAGTTAATGGATTGAGAAATGTCTGAATCTATGTGGAATGTTTGTCATGGTGTAAATACTTTAATTTCAAGAAATTAGTTTAGGTTTTTACTTGCAGATTGAATAAGTTTGTAAATAGTTTGAAAATTGTCTTCTTATTGTCCAGTTTTGGACAGGATTGTGTAAATGAAGTCTTAACTCCATTCCCCATTGTGGAACCACCATGAAACCATGGGGAATGGATGAAAAGACTCTGTACTATAGTCCCAAGCAAGGAAGGCCCTTGAAAATGTAGGAAGGCCAAGCAAAGACCTACTCCTAGGCAAGACTGGACAATGCCCGGTTAGGAGAGGTTAGATTGCAGAGGTCTTGGAGAGCAAGGTTGGATAGAGAAGAGTACATCCTTTGGGGGAAGTGCAGAGGAGTGTTTGAAGCATCATTGGAGTGAAGGAGGAGCCTCCACCAATCCAAACAAGGTGGCTAACACACAAAACCTTCACTATGACCCAGACAGACTACAAAACCCTCATAAAACCCTTGTAAAACCCCAAAATTCGCCCTAGGCACTGTACGACCACTTGGAGGCCCAAAACCTAGAAAATCCTTGAGCCCTTTCCAATTGAATGGCAGTCCATTTTGGGAGTTAGGGTTGTTTGTGCATCATTTGTGTGAGGGAGCCCTAGAAGACTAGTTAGGAGGCCTAATTGGTCCTAATCCTTGTAGCCCTTTTTGAAGGCAAAAACCTAAATTTGTGAAATCGGTAAGGTGTTAGAATCTGGAAACCTCTTGGGGGCTCATAAATGGGTGGAAAAACCTTGAAATAGACCTGAAACAACCTTGCTAAGACCTTGGAAGGTGTGGAACAAGATTAGCCCTTATTATCCATAGTAAGGGATTTTGAGTCTCATGTGTAGGTGAGACCTTAGGAGTAGCAAAGCAACTCATTGGTGGGTGGATTGGGAAAGGTTAGGGGATTCCTCAAGAAAAGGAAGTCCTAGAGACCCTAGGGTGTGAGGAGAACACTAGGTGATCCAAGGAAAGGATCCAAGAGCATAGACTAGGCTAGTCTATCCCAAACCACATCCCATCGGAGCAAGTGAAAGACTTGTTGGACTGTGTATGTCTCTATATACTGGTGAATTAGTAGGGGAGAGCAGAATGGTTACTAATGTAGAGCTGGCTAAAGAAGTAGAAGAGAAGAAGGAGAAGAATAGGCTCCTTGAAGCAGGAATGAGTGAGATAAGGGATAAACTATAGGAAGTGGTGGATTAGAGGGCACATGAACCTTGGGATGAAGACACCAAGGGTAAAGGTAAGAGAACTATAGACATAGATGACATAATCCCTAAACCAGATCCCTTGTTCAATGAAGAACCTTTTGTGAAAGCTATCAAGGCTTTGAACACCAAAGCTTTTGAAGGATTGCCACATTTTAGTGAAAGAATGGACATAGACACTATTATGGAATGGATTGAGGGCATGGAAAACCCCTTTGAGTGTGAAGGAGTGACAGAGGCTCATAAGGTAGAAGTTGCCAAATCAAGATTAACGGGAGTAGCTTTGACATGGTGGAAGTACTTGGAAGAAGAAAGGGTTAGCATGGGAAAGCTACCAATTGCAAATTGGAAAGCTATGGTGAGTAAGATTAAGGAGAACTACTTACCAGAGGATTATGAAGTCCAACTTCATAAGAAGAGACAAGGATTGAAGCAAAAAGATCTTGATGTAACTTCCTACAACGAAGAATTCCAAAAACTTTGTCTTAGATCAAAAGTTCAAGAAGATGAATCCATTAAGGTGGCTAGGTATCTAAGCGGCCTAAAGTGGAACATACAAGAGGAGATAAGCCTATGGACTTCTACTATTGTTCAAAAATGTCATCAGCTTGTTGTCAAGGTAGAAGAGAGGAACAAAGGGAAAGGAGACTCCAATAACAGGGGTAGAGGCAGAGGTAGAGACCAAGTGAATCACCGAGGTGGTTACCAAAGCAAGACAAATGAGCCAAGAAACCAAGGAGAAGCCAAGTTGATTGAGCATGGTAGTGAAACCAATCTCAGAGGAGGACACTCTAGAGGAAGAGGTGTACAAGGTGGTCCAAATAGAGGTAGAGGTACCGATAGAGGTAACTCCTATTTTGCAACTATGAAGTGTTACAATTGTGACAATTGGGACACTCAGCATATAATTGCCCTGACAAGCCTACCACATCAAACAATGGAAAGAGGGTTGTTTATGCACAAGAAGACTCTTCAAGTAGCAAGACACCAGATGTGGACCAGATTGAATTAGAAGTTGGTCAGAATCTGATGTTCAATAGGATTTTGATCAGACAGTCGGCTAAGGAGGAACCCAAACATAGGAGAGCATTGTTTAGGGTGAGATGCAAGATTCTTGGTAAAGTGTGCAAGGTGATAGTTGATACAGGCTCCACTGACAACATCATCTCAGAAGAGGTCGTTAGGAAGTTGAAACTCACAAGAATACCCCACACCAATCCTTACAAGGTGACTTGGTTGAACAAAGGACAGAGTGTGCTAGTCAATGAGCAGACTTGGGTAGAGTTTTCTATTGGAGGATATAAGGATAAGATCCTTTGTGATGTGTTTCCTATGGATGCATGTCACTTATTGCTAGGAAGACCCTGGCAATTTGATAGGAAGGTGATCTATGATGGAGAGGAGAACTCCATATCCTTCAAGAAGGACAACAAGACTTTCAAGATTTAGTCTTTGACAGAGGATGAAGAGGGCACTTCAAAAACACCTAGTGTTTTAATGGCTATTGGTAAGGAATTCTTGAGTTTTCTACATGAGGAGGAGATAGTGAAGTGTGCCATCTTTGTGAAGCCAAGTGAGAAAGTAGACAAGTTGTAGGTAGAAGTACCCAAGGAGGTAAAGAAAATGTTGCAAGTGTATAAGGACATAGTGAGTGATGGAGCACCTGCAACACTCCCACCAAGAAGGTCTATAAGCCATCAGATAGACTTTGTTCCCAGTGCATCCTTACCTAACAAGGCTTCATATAAGCTCACACTTGATCAAAATAAGGAGGTAGCAAGGCAAGTGAAGGAGTTATTTGAACAAGGACTGATTAAGAAGAGCATCAGCCCATGTGCAGTCCCGGTAGTGCTAGCATCAAAAAAAGGAGGTAAGTGGAGACTTTTCACTGACTCAAGAGCAATCAATAGGATTACCATAAGGCATAGGTTTCCTATTCCTAGAATAGAGGATCTAATGGACTATTTAGGAGGGGCTATTTATTTTACCAAGCTAGACCTTAAAAGTGGTTATCACCAGATAAGAATTAAGGAGGGTGATGAGTGGAAGATTTCTTTTAAAACCACAAATGGATTGTATGAATGGCTTGTGATGCCATTTGGGCTTACTAATTCTCCAAGCACCTTCATGAGGTTGATGAATGAGGTTTTGAAAGACTTCATAGGAAGATTTGTGGTAGTGTACCTAGATGACATTCTCATCTATAGTAGAACCAAGGAAGAGCACCTTGAGCATTTGAGGTTAGTTTTAGAAAGGTTGCATGAGGAGAAATTATCCATCAACCTAGAGAAGTGTGACTTCTTGAAGCAAGAGCTGGTTTACTTAGGATTTGTGGTGTCTAAGGGAACCTTGAAGATGGATCCAAGCAAAGTGGAGGAAATCTTGAATTGGCCTGCACCTAAAACAGGGACTAAGGTCAGAAGTTTCCATGGATTAGCTCAATTCTATAGGAAATTTGTGAGGAATTTTAGTGGCATATGTGCACTAGTCCTTGACACCATCAAAGGAGGTCTTAAAACTATGTTTGTATGGACTGAGCAGGTAGACAAAGCATTTCAACTTTTGAAGCAGGAAGTAGCCACAAAACCTATCCTTATCCTACCTACATTTGATAAGCTATTCACTTTAGAGTGTGATGCAAGTGGAATTGCAGTAGGTGTGTATTGAGTCAAGAGGGAAGACCTATGGTATTTTTCAGTGAGAAGCTTAATGAAGCAAAGAAGAAGTACTCAGCCTATGACCTAGAGTTGTATGCATTGGTGTAGTCTCTAAAGAAATGGAGGCATTACCTACTTCCTAAGAAATTTGTAGTGTTCACAAACAACCAAGCATTGAGTTACATCAACACTCAAGAGAAGATAAGTAATAGGCATCTGAAATGGATGGAATACCTCCAATCCTTCACCTTCACCATCAAGCATAAGAAGGGGCAGCTTAATAGGGTGGCAGATGCATTGAGCAGGAAGTTGTTGACAGTTCAAGAGTTACAGTTGCAGAGCATAGGAATAGAAGGTTTCAAAGACCTCTATGAAGGAGATGAAGACTTCTCAATAGCTTACAAGGTTTGCAAAGAGTTTGAGAACCATTTCCATGGTGAGTATGTAGATTACACTCTCCAAAATGGTCTCTTGTTCAAGGGTAACCAGTTGTGTGTACCTAGAGGATCTATGAGGGAAAACCTCATCCAAGAAAAACATAATGGCAGTTTGAGTGGACACTTTGGGATTAATAAGACCCTAGATTTAGTACAGAGGTACTACTATTGGCCAAAGTTGCCAAGGGATGTGAAAAGATATGTAGAACAATGTGGTGTTTGCCAAAGAGAAAAAGGTGGATCAAGCAATGCTGGTTTATATCAACCATTACTAGTTCCTAATAGACCTTGGGAATGTATAAGCATGGAATTTGTAGTAGGACTTCCCAAGACTAAAACAAGTATGGACCGCATCTATGTGGTAGTAGATAGATTTTCCAAAATGAGTCATTTTATCCCATGTAAGACTACACATGATGCAAGCTATGTTGCACATCTCTTCTTCAAAGAGATTGTTAGGATTCATGGACTCCCTTTAAGCATTGTTTCAGATAGGGACAACAAGTTCATGGGTCATTTTTGGAAAACATTATGGAGGAGACTAGGAACTAACCTGTCATTTAGCTCAGCTTACCATCCACAAACAGATGGTCAAACTGAAGTCATCAATAGGGTGTTAGGTAACTTGTTGAGGTGTTTAACTAAGGAATATGGTAAAACATGGGACCTAATCATTTCTCAAGAAGAGTATGCATATAATGATAGTATGAATAGAACCACTGGTAGAAGTCCTTTTGAGGTTGTCTGTGGCAGACATCCAAGAAGAGTATGTGAGTTGAGAGACCTTGGTAGTTTGGAAATGAAGAGTGGGCAAGCAGAAGACTTCACTCAAACCATCAAGGAAGTTCAAGAGTGGGTTAAGAAGACCATCCTTGAATCCACTCAAAAATTGAAAGCCAAAGTGGATGAGAAGAGGAGAGAAGTTCAGTTTAAGGTGGGTGACTATGTGATGTTCCATTTGAGTAAAGCTAGGATGCAAGGTGGGAAGCCTACCAAACGGCAAATGAGAAGGGTAGGACCTTGTATAATCCTGTCACAATATGGTAAGAATGCCTATAAAGTTGACTTGCCTTCAGATTTAGCTATATCACCAGTCTTTAATGTAGCTAACCTGATCATGTACAAGGGTGAGATAGCAAGGCAGACTGAGAACCAAGCCAAGGTAATGTAGGACCTTGATGTTAATGTCTTACCATAGGTGAAGAAGCCTAAAGAAAAGGAGATCTTGGAATCAAGGGTGAAGAAGTCAACTAGACATCAGGTCTACATGGAGCACTTAGTGAAATGGGCAGAACAACCAGTATCTGAAGCTACATGGGTGGAGGAGAGCAGGTTCAAGGCACTTAGAATAGACCCAGCTCTCATCTCTTCTTCTATTTCTTAGGTTGTGTGCAGAGGGGGAGTATGGTGCAAGAGAACCCTTCCAAACTCTTTCTCTTTCTTTTTTTGTTGGTGTTATGCTTCTTATGAAGCCATTGTACATGAATAAGAGCTATGAGCTCATGTGTGCTAGACTAGGTCCTAGTTAGGGTCCTAGTGGAGATCTTAGGGGTCATGAGTCAAGATTGTGATTTTCTTGAAACTGGAGGATATTTGTGTCCCTGAAGTGTTTAGGGGTCTTTTATAACATGGTGGTTTCCTTAGGTTGGCCCAATGTGGGTCTAGGAGTCATAAAAAGCAACATTGGGAAAGTTGCTCAAAAGTAGCATGACAACTTTTAAAAGTTGTCAAGCAACTTTTCCACCATGATGTCAAGTTTTTAGGTTAGCTTGGAAAACCCTAGTTTGGGCACATAGACCAAGGTATAGGTAGTATAAGTACTTGCAAACCCTAAATGAAAGGGTTGGATGTCAGACTTTTTACAGCCCTAGCAAAAAGATCAGACTAAGACTGTAAAACTGTTACTAGTTAGTTTGAATGAAGAAAACAAGTAAGTTAATGGATTGAGAAATGTCTGAATCTATGTGGAATGTTTGTCATGGTGTAAATACTTTCATTTCAAGCAATTATTTTATGTTTTTACTTGGAGATTGAATAAGTTTGTAAATAGTTTGAAAATTGTCTTCTTACTGTCCAGTTTTGGACAAGATTGTGTAAATGAAGTCTTAACTCCATTCCCCATTGTGGAACCACCATGAAACCATGGGGAATGGACGTGAAGACTCTATACTATAGTCCCAAGCAAGGAAGGCCCTTTAAAATGTAGGAAGTCCAAGCAAAGACCTACTTCTAGGCGAGACTGGACAGTGCCCGTTTAGGAGAGGTTAGATTGCAGAGGTCTTGGAGATCAAGGTTGGATAGAGAAGAGTACATCCTTTGGGGGAAGTGAAAAGGAGTGTTTGAAGCATCATTGGTGTGAAGGAGGAGCCTCCACCAATCTAAAAAAGGTGGCTAACACACAAAACCTTCATTGTGACCTAGGCAGACTACAAAACCCTCATAAAACCCTTGTAAAACCCCAAAATTCACCCTAGGCACTGTACGGCCACTTGGAGGCCCAAAACCTAGAAGATCCTTGAGCCCTTTCCAATTGAATGGCAGCCCATTTTGGGAGTTAGGGTTTTTTGTGCATCATTTGTGAGAGGGAGCCCTAGAAGACTAGTTAGGAGGCCTAATTGGTCCTAATCCTTGTAGCCCTTTTTGAAGGCAAAACCTAAATTTGTGAAATCGGTAAGGGGTCAAAATATTGAAACCTCTTGGGGGCTCATAAATGGGTGGAAAAACCTTGAAATAGACCTAAAACAACCTTGCTAAGACCTTGGAAGGTATGGAACATGATTAGCCCTTATTAGCCATAGTAAGGGATTTTGAGTCTCATGTGTAGGTGAGACCTTAGGAGCAGCATAGCAACTCATTGGTGGGTGGATTGGGAAAGGTTAGGGGATTCCTCAAGAAAAGGAAGTCCTAGAGACCCTAGGGTGTGAGGAGAACACTAGGTGATCCAAGGAAAGGATCCAAGAGCATAGACTAGGCTAGTCTATCCCAAACCCCATCCCATCAAAGAGAAAAAGAAAGAGGAAGACAAGAGGAAAAAGGAAGAGAAAAAGAAAGAGGAGGAGAAGAGGAAACAAGAAGAAGAGAAGAGAAAAGAAGAGGAGAAGAGGAAAGAAGAGGAGAAAAAGAAGGAGGAAGAAAAGAAAAAGAAGAAAGAAGACAAGAAGATGGAAGAACAAGAAGAGGAGCAAAAGAAGAAAGAAGAGGAAAAGAAATGAGCAGTAGAGGAGAAGGAAGTAGAGAAAACCAAACAAGCAGAGACTCCCAAGGCAACTAGTGGTCAAGCCAAACCAGTTGACACCACCAGTCCGATTGACCTTCAATCAACAGATGAGTCTGAGCTGCTGTGAGGCATCAAACTAGCACAAGAAATACTAGAAGAGTTGCTGAGGAAAAATGAAAGGGATGTCATACAAACTGCGGTTGACACCCTTACTAGTCTGATTCCCAGTACTAACCTCCATAGTACCGATTCCTCTCTGTCCAAGATAAAACTTCTTTGTACCGTAGTGGAGGACCAGGTACAATGCTTGGAAGATGTTGTCGTAGCCACTGCCAAGAAGAACCATGAAAAGGCACTCAACAGTGCCTTAGTCAAGAAACTGAATGAGCTTCGGTCACAAATTCTAAAGCAGCAAAAGGATATGAGGGGTGCTATGGATGAGGGCATATTACTGTTGAGTAAAATCTTCCAACCCCATGTATTTTGTGATGATGTGCTTACCCAAAAAGACAAACTCCAATCGGAGTTATAGGCATATATAAACAACTTCAAGATGCCATATGATTTATTTACTACATATGGAAAAACGATTCATCATTATCAACTGTAGACTGCCAGGGTGGAATTAGAAATCTACAACTGGACAAAAGATTTGCAGGAGCTTCAACTGCTCTTATTGCCCAGACTATAGATTCTTCAAAAATGTTTTCTCAATTTGGAAGCCATCACGATCACTCAAGAGATGAGTACCACTGATGCTATGGAAGAACTGGTATTCCAGATGTAGACAAAAAGTGATGTTGCTACCTCATTGTTTGAGTCATGGATATTGGCCATAAAAACTTTTATGTAGGATTTTAAATTTGATTTTGATAGGTTTTATTCCTTATTGTCATAAACATTTACTCTTTTTTTATATATAAGGAATCAGGAGTTATTTTGCATTACTTTGTCATTGTTGGCAAAGGGGGAGCAGTATTTAAAATTTTGGTGAATGTTACCATTTCATGTATACTTTCCTGTTACCACTTTAGGGAGTAGTATATATTGTAATTTCTACAAAAGGGATAGTGTATATGCTTAGGGGGAGTAATTTTGATTATGACATATTTTTCTTGTAAAAACACTTAGATGTCAAAATTTTCCTAAGTGTTGCCATCAATGCCAAAGGGGGATATTGTTGGCATTTTGATGATGTTTTGATTGTTATTGATGGACACACACTTTCTTTGTGATGGACACACACTTTCTTGTTGTATTAGTTATGCTCAATCGGTAATTGTTCCAACCAGTATTATGTATTATAGTCTTTAGACTATCGGTATTTTTCAGAAGATGTTTACCGGTCACAAACTGACTGAAGACCCAAGCAGTATGAAGACCTCAAGCAGTATGGAGAACTCGAGCGGTATGAAGATCTCAAGAGGTTCGAGGATCTCAAGCGGTACCAAGGAGAAAAACGGTAGTTAACATTTTCTAGTCTTCATTTTTGACAACCAGTAATAGGTATATTGTATGAACCGATATTACTCTGTGATGAGTTACCAACCGGTATTTCTATGATGAGTTATCATCCATTGACACTTTGGCGGTGATTTTGTGTTGTGTTACCAAATGTGTCTAGATGCATTGAACCTAGGAACTTGTAGTTTAATCCTATTGGACCGACATGAAATCAGTTTCCTTTATAACGACATCATGTCTAGGGTTTGTATGGATGAGAGATGTATGATGTATGAGAAGGTAATGTGTGATCATTGTAGAGAAGATTAAGTCTGTGTGAAGAGTTAGAGTGTGGAGATACTAAAGACTGAAGTAATGTTGAAATGCATTAACAATGAGCTATCAAGGATCTAACCAAGCATACTGTGTTAGTATCTAGATCACTCACTTGTTGATTACTCACATCTTCGAAAAGTTTGAAACCCTTAAGCGGGTAGGCCAAGAAAAGCCTTTGTAAATCCTCTAACAAGGTGGTTCACAACTGTGGATCTGAAATCCTTTAACAAGGTAGTCTTTAATAGGACTTATCTCCTAATAGAGATCTAGATTCCTAATAGGATCTATTCTGGTGAAGAACATTGTATGACCTTAACCAGTTTGGTTTCTATTATGCAGATAGTTGCTTATGAGTTTCTCCTCACCGTGGTTTTTCCCATTTGGGTTTCTACGTCAAATATCTTGTGTTATGGTGATTGTGCTCTTGTGGGTGAATGCTCTATTTCCTATTTGGTTTGCATTTATCTTAACGGGTTTATTATTGAATTTGTTGTACTAGTTATCTGCTAAACTTTTTATGTTGGCATTTTTTATGTTTATGTTGTGATTGTCATTGATGGACATATACTTGCATTGAGATCCTTTTTATATGTATGAGTTAAAACACAACCAGTGTTTGTTCCAACCGGTATGTTGTATTATAGTCTTTAGACTATTGATGTTTTGTAGAATGTGTTTCTCGGTCTGAAGGGGCATGTTGACCTCAAGCGGTATGAGGGTTTAAAGTGGCATAACACATTTCTACCAGTCTTCTTTTTTGTTGAACTGGCAACCGACACTTTGTATGAACCGGTAATAATTTGTGATGAGTAACCCACCGATTGTTGACGGTGTTGATACTGTAGCGATGCTTTTTGTGACATATTACCTAGTATGTCTAGGTTCATTGAACCTAGGAAATTGTGATGTAATCCTATTGGACTGACATGAAATCAATTTCCTTTGTAAGGACATCATGTCTAGGTTTTTTGGTTGTTGTTGTTATTGTTGTTGTGATAGTTGATATTGCGGCTAGGGTTTAAGGTGGTTGAGGAGTTGGAGAGATTATGAATGTGTAGAAGACTGAACTAATACAATAATGTATTAAGAATGAGCTATCAAGGATCTAACCGAGCAGTCAGTGCTATTAGCTAGATCAAACACTTGTTGATTACTCACATCTTTGACAAGTCTGTAGCCCTTAACCGGGTAGGCCCAAAAACCTCTTGTAAATCCTCTAACAAGTTGGTTCACACCTATGGATCTAAAATCCTCTAGCAAGGTAGTCTCTAATAGGACTTGTCTCCTAACAGAGATTGAGATTCCTAACAGGATCTGTTCTAGTAAAGAACACCGTTAGACCTTAATCGGTCTGGTTCCTATTATGTAGATAGTGACTTGTGAGTTCCATCTCATTGTGGTTTTTCCCATTTATTTGGGTTTCCACATCAAAGTATCTTGTGTTATGGTGTTTGTGCTTCTATAGGTAAATGCATTATTAGCTATTTGGTTTGCATGTTTGTTATTTGGTTTGTCTATTAAATTGTTTTACCGGTTTACTGCTAGTCTTGCAAACTGTTTAAGTGCGAAGGTTTTTGGCATACTAATTCACACCTCCCCCTCTTAGTATTCATCACTTGGTATCAGAGCCAACCTTTCTATAAGTTTAACCACTTGGAAAGAGATATGGGGGAATACACATTGAGGGAACTTACCCATCGGCTCACTCAGTCTGAGCAAGCCTATGATGATCTTATGGTCAAATACAAGGCATCTCAAGCAAAATGAAGAGAACATGTAGAAAAGTTGATGGAGCTATCTGAAAATAGTTCTTCAGATGAAGCAGACATGGAAGCCCTAATTGCTGAAGTAAATAAGTTGAATGAATCAAACTCCAACCTGAGAAAGGAGTTGGAAGGACTGAATATCCGGATGTGTCAAGAGCTTGAGAACCGAAGAAAAGCTGAAGACCTAGTGAAAGAAAGAGATCTTGAGATCTTCAAGCTGAAACAAGAGATGAGTGCCCTAAATGCTCAACTCCATGCAAGCAAGGTGGAAAAGGGAGACATGCAAGGAGAATTGAACACTGCCATCTCTGAGAATGAAAACCTGTTGGAAACAAATCTTGCTATTTCCAAAGAACTCTCTCAGTCAAAGGAAATAATTGCTAAGTTCAACAAGAGTACTGCCAAGCTAGAGCAAAAGCTTGAATCTGCCAAACTGGTTAAGAATACCAATGGACTTGGTTATTCCGGTAATGAGGAGGGTGAAACCTCTGGTACAAATGTTGGAACATAAAAGAAACAACCAACATCAAAGGATAAAGGTAAGAAAAAGTTTAAACTTGTTTGTTTCAACTGTCTTAAAGAAGGACATACTACAAATGTGTGTAGGAGTAAGGCTTACAACAATTTTCCTTATTTTCTAAATGATGAGCCTAGACCCTATAGATTTGATGGTAACTGTTATGCATGCAACAAGTATGGGCATAGAGCATCTGAATACAGGTTTGTTATGAATAACACTGGAAGATATCCTCAGAGGACCCACGGAGCTGGTCCTGAACCTTTTGTGAATCGGAATCACAACCGGTTTAATGTCTTCAATCATCAGCCAAGAAACGGTGGTTATCAAGTAGTAACCAGATGGAGAGCAAATTGTATGATCTATCATGGCCATGGTCACACTGATGCAACATTTAGAAGGAAGAATGGAAACATGAACAATGGACCTTGGAGAGTACCTGGATTGGTTTGCTATCACTGCAACAAACCGGGTCACATTGCCAGATTTTGTAGATCAAGAAAGGACATATCTGATGATATACCGGTCACTTTGGAAGGAGACATTGATGTTGAAACTATTCAAGCAGATATGAACAAAACCTGGAAGAAGAAACTAGTGGTGTTACAAGAGGAACCAGTTTCTGCACCTAGTGTGCAAATCATGGAACCGACAAACTAAGCTTCAGAAAAGCTTACGGGGAGCAAACGGAAAAATGTTTCGAACCCCCAGTTTACACCGGTAAAAGACCTTAACTTGTATGTTCTGCCTATCATTTGGCAGAAGACCGGAAATGGTAGAAAGGGCAAATTAGGGTTTACGCCCTAATGAAGGAGCATTAATGATGGTAGGTGAGGAATATGTTTAAAAGCATTTTACAAATCATTTCTCACTATCAGTTTTTGAGCAAAGAAATTTTTTTCAAAGAGTAGAGCGACGAAAAGGCGATTTGACCAGAGATTTTGAGAAATTGAGAAATCGAGAAGGAGATTCAAATTCAAACTGGAAATGGGCAAGTGGAGAACACAAAGCGGTGATTTAGCAACCAACAGAGTGTAAAGTGAAGAAGAATTGACAAGCCCTAATTTCACGTACTTCAAAAGGTATTTCTTGAGTTCTTAAGATTTCTATCATGGCTTCTGCATCACATATAAGTTCTAGTGCATTTGTCGAGGTAGCAAGTTTTATTCAATGGAAGTCCAAGTATAATACCCTATCACAAGTTCTGGCTGGTGTGATAATAGAAGAGGGAATTTTTGACTACATAGATTGCAAAATAGAAGACCTAGGGTCTCTAGCTATCCACACCCAGTTAGGTTTATTTTGCAGTAAAGATAAGAAGATCGAACCGGAGTTTAATATTTTGGAAAAGAAAAAGCTCCACAATGTTGTCTACTTCCTAGAAGATTTCATAGAAGATCACATAAGGATCATTCTGAGCAGAGTCCATGGTGATAAGATGTACCTGGAGAGGACACATGACATCACGTTGTAGGCAAGTCATGCAGTCACCGGATTCTACAACACAGGGGAAGTGTGAGCCCTAAGAACGGTAAGCAAAACTGAAATGGCCAAGCTCACTGGTTCAACGAGCGACTCATGAGGCATGACAGTAAATCCTATCAAGGATGATCTAGGGAAGTATGCGTGTATGGTTATTGGATACCGAACATTCTCAGCCAGTAGGATTAACTCTGTATCTGTTGCAACAGTAAATGTCGCTTACCGGATGATAAAGGAGGACGCATCATTTGATCTGTACACCAGTATGTAGAGACAACTCTTGTTGAATCTGAAGGTGATCAAACAGGATAATGCACTTAGGTTTAAGTTTGGATAACTACTAGTTGGGTTGTTCTTCTATTTCCAAGGCTACTTCATAGGAGTAGGAGATGTTCAATGGTCTAGTGACCAACCGGTAACCAAGCAAATCAAGGAAAGCATAGAAGCACTTGGAACTGGTTACCCTGATATGCTGAACAAGTATTTTGATGAGTTCAGAAGGAAGATGAGCCAAAGAGTGATAATATCAAGTGACATTGTCAAGAAATATGAAGATGATAACTGCTTCATCATCCAATTAGATAAATGCATAATGGAGGCTGTTGAGCCTAGACAGGAAGAAGTGGAGCCAATGGGCTATGAGGTGACGTACGATATGTTGGAAGGGTATGCGTCCACCCTTATTGCCTCACTGCTTGACCCTAAGGTGAAGAGAATCGGCACCTACCTAGAGAGGATAGCACCGGTTGAAAAACCACCAGCAATGAAAGAAAAGGAACCAGCAGTGGAGAAGGCAAAGGCAGTGCCTACAGCATCCGCACCGGTTACTACTAGAACTCCAAAAGTGACCAAGCGGTCACCAGCCAAGAAAAAACTGGAAGCTACACAGGCTAAAGTGTTCCAGAGAAAGAGGAAGACAAGGAACACCTCTCTAGACTCAGAAGAAACCTTGTCTGAGGAAAAGCCAAACAAAAAACGTCAAGCAAAGAGGAAGACAAAGGATGAACTGACATCATTTGCACCAGTAAATATTGATATCTCCTCCTACAAACCTTTGACACATTGTCAAAGAACTATCAAAAACATTAGGAGAAAATTATTGAATGATTTAATTGATTATTTTGATGACTTTAATGATGATGAAAAGGAGGCGGTGGAAAAAAGAAATAATTCAATATTTATGTATTAATGACCGGTCCCCTTCAAAAATTAGATCTGAAACACCGGATTCTTTGTATAAGTCCTTAGAAAATAAATGGCACATTGCCATAGAGCAGGAATAGGAAATGAGAGAAAAAAATTTTGCTGAACACTTTCCTAATGTATCAAATTTAGAACTGTTTGATGTAATGAACAAATACAAAGGTCTTTTCTTCATGAGAAGAAGAAGACTCCGGTTATTGGAAGGAAAAGGTAAGGAAGTGCTCAAGGATACACACACTCATGCTCTAGATGCTCTAAAGATGCATCGAGTGGCTGAAGCCAATCGACAAGCTGAGAAAGAACCGGTTATATCCAAATTGGGTGAAGTACTTGATGATGAAGGAAATCTGGTTGATGAACCGATCAACACTATTGATGTCGATTCCCTAGATGGATAAGATGTTACCCAGGAGATACCATCTGAGTCAACAGGTCAAGAGCAACAGGTTGAACAAGAGAAGAAAGTTGAGGACAAATAGGAAGCGGCAAAGGAAGAAGCTGAGAAGACGAAAAAGGAAGAAGAAAAGAAGCAAAAAAAGGAAGAAGAAGAGAAGAGGAAGAAGGATGAAGAAGCAGAAAAAGGAAGAAGAAGAGAAGTGAAAAAAGGAAGAAGAAGAAAAGAAGAAAAAGGATGAAGAGGAGAAGAAGAAGAAGGATGAAGAGGAGAAAAAGAAGAAAGATGAAGAGGAGAAGAAGAAGGAAGCAAAGAGGAAGAAGAAGGAAGAAGAAGATAAGGAACAAGAGAAGAAGAAGGAAGCAGAAAGAAAAAGGCTGAGGAGGACAAGGAAGCAGAGAAGAGGAGAGAAGCAGAGAAGAAGAAAGCAGAAGAGGACAAGGCAAGAGAAGCAGTGAAGAGCACACAGATGGAGACTCCAAAGGCAACCAGGAGTCAAGCTAAACTAGCTGATCTCACTAGTCCAGTTGATCTCCAGTCTGCAAGTGAAATGGAGCTAATGCAGAGCATCAAGGTAGCTCAAGAGTGCCTTGAAATCATTCGATGGAAGAAGGAGCAGGATGTAATCCAAGCAGCTATGGATATGCTTACAGGTTTGATACCCAGTACAAATCTTCCAAACACTGATTCATCACTAGCTAGACTTAAGCTCCTATGTACAGTAGTAGATGATCAGGTGCAGAGCCTGGAAGAGGCAGCAAAGGCTAATGTCAAGAAGAAGCATCAAAAATATTTTAATATAGCTCTGGTGAAGAGGTTGAAGGAGCTCCGGACTGAACTGAAGAAAGGACAAAAGGATATAAGGGATGCTCTAGATGAGGGGAATCTGCTACTCAGCAAAATCTGCCAACCCCATCTGTTCTATGATGATGTGCTAGCTTAGAAGCAAAAACTTGAAAAGGACTTGCAGTCCTACTTGAGCACATTCAAGCTGCCTTATGATTCCTTCACAGCTTATGGGCAAACCATTCACTAGTTTCACATGTAGTCAACAAAAATGGAGCAAGAGATCAACACTCAGTCTAGAGATTTATAGGAGATACAACTAGTTCTACTCCCATGCTTGCAAATTCTTCAGAAGTGTTATCTGAACCTGGATGCCTTAATTGTTACACAAGAAATGAGCATAATTGATGCCATGGAAGAACAGGTCTCCCAGATGCAGACAGAGCAAGAAGTAGTCACCTCCCTACTTGAGTCCTGGTCTTTGTCGTTGAAACAATTCTTGCAGGACTTTAAATCTATTTTTGACAAATATCATTCCTTGTTGTCCTAAACTTTTATTATTTTTAATATCAAATGAAAATAGGGTTGTTCAGCTGTACTTTGTCATTGTTGGAAAAGGGGGAGAAGAATTATCTTTGGAGAAGTATCGGGTAATCAAATTTTGATTATATGCTCTGTATATCTCAATGTTTATGCAAAATTGTTATACATTGTATTGTCAAAGGGATAGTGTATATGCTTAGGGGGAGCAATTTTGCTAATGGCATGATTTTGTTGTAAAACACTTAGATGTCAAAATTTTATTTTCCTAAGTGTTGCCATCAATGCCAAAGGGGGAGATTGTTGGCATTTTTGATGTTTATGTTGTGATTGTCATTGATGGACACACACTTGCATTGAGATCCTCTTTATATGTATTAGTTAAAACACAACCGGTATTTGTTCCAACCGATATGTTGTATTATAGTCTTTAGACTATTGATGTTTTGCAAAATGTGTTTCCTGGTCTGAAGTGGAATGTTAACCTCAAGCGGTATGAGGGTTTAAAGCGGCATAACACGTTTCTACCAGTCTTCATTTTTGTCGAACCGGCAACTGGCACTTTGTATGAACCAGTAATACTTTGTGATGAGTAACCCACTGATTGTTTGACAGTGTTGATATTGTAGCGATGCTTTTTGTGACATATTACCTAGTATGTCCAGGTTCATTGAACCTAGGAAATTGTGATTTAATCCTATTGGACTGACATGAAATCA
Source organism: Cryptomeria japonica (assembly GCF_030272615.1). Lineage (NCBI taxonomy): Eukaryota > Viridiplantae > Streptophyta > Pinopsida > Cupressales > Cupressaceae > Cryptomeria > Cryptomeria japonica. The sequence continues at coordinate 45,777,646 of NC_081406.1, read as the reverse complement.
GTTTCCTTATAAGGACATCATGTCTAGGTTTTTTGGTTGTTGTTGTTATTGTTGTTGTGATAGTTGATATTGTAGCTAGGGTTTAAGGTGGTTGAGGAGTTGGAGAGATTATGAATGTGTAGAAGACTGAAGTAATGCAATAATGCATTAAGAATGAGCTATTAAGGATCTAACCAAGTAGTCAGTGCTATTAGCTAGATCAAACACATGTTGATTACTCACATCTTTGACAAGTCTGTAGCCCTTAACTAGGTAGGCCCAAAAGCCTCTTGTAAATCCTCTAACAAGGTGGTTCACACCTGTGGATCTAAAATCCTCTAGCAAGGTAGTCTTTAATAGGACTTGTCTCCTAACAGAGATTGAGATTCCTAACAAGATTTGTTCTAGTAAAGAACACTGTTAGACCTTAACCGGTCTGGGTCCTATTCTGCAAATAGTGACTTGTGAGTTCCATCTCACCGTGGTTTTTCCCATTTGGGTTTCCATGTCAAAATATCTTGTGTTATGGTGTTTGTGCTTCTGTGGCTAAATGCATTATTAGCTATTTGGTTTGCATGTTTGTTATTTGGTTTGTCTGTTAAACTGTTTTAACGGTTTACTGATAGTCTTGCAAAGTGTTTAAGTGTGAAGGTTTTTGGCATACTAATTCACCCCCCCCCCTCTTAGTATTCATAAAATTCTCCCCCCTCTTTTAAATGTGATGCAGAGAAAGTGTTTGAAGGGAAATCCGCAGTGAAACTTTCGTCTCTCTTGGGAGGGAAGAAAAGCTTTCTTCTTGATCTCTCCATCATTCACTTTTCCCCACACCACATAATCAAATTAAATTAACATAAATATGATAAATATATAATAGTATGGATACTTGTATAGTTATTTATATATAATATAATATTATAATTATATGTATTGTTGGTATTGGTAAAATATAATGGCTAGATTGTGTGTTGTGGTTCGTGTCCTCTTGGAGTGCTATTGTTGAGTTCTCATCTGATGTCCCCCATTTACAACCTCACTTTCATAACTCCTAGTCAAAAGTGTCACCGTTTTAAAAAATTAATTATATTTATTGTTCTCTATTATATAATATATATTACTTATGATATTAATTGAAAACTATTTATTTTATAATTATGTAAAGAACATAAGACAATATTTATCATACTTCTAAATATTAGAATTAATGGTGTAATCTTTCTATGCCTTCACCTCTCTTTTATTTAATGTAATCTAATATATATTAAAATTATGGTGTTTGTTTTTTAAAACAAAAGTGGGAAGCCACTGATATATATATTAATAAGAAAACTTATTAAAGAGCTCAATAGGGAAAGAACCATAAAGAAAACCCTATATCCTTGCTCAGATACAATGAAGAAGAAGGAAGGAGGCTATGACAAGAAGCCACCAAATCTAGAGAGATAAATGGGGACTACCCATAGAATGAGTCTCTTAGGGGCCAAAAAGAGAGTAACCGGTCGGGATGAGACCGGAGGAAAAAAAAAAAAACCAACCCCCTTAATCGGTTACTGTGGCGACTAAGAAGTGTGAATCTATTGTCGGAGCACTGATGAGTTGTGACAACCGGTTTCCAATTATGTTGTACCGGTGCTTTGATACTGGTATGATGTCCTTATGACCGGTTCATAAAAAGAAAAGCCTCCAATACCAGTGCTAGTCGACAAGCAAAAAAGATGATTCCTCTACTGGTTCAGTTGCCATTAGATTTTCCATCCATCAAAAAAGAGCATATTCTGGGTAGCAAAAAACAAAACCGGAATAACTTTACTCATTCATGGTGGTGTCTTCCTGGGTCTAAATTGCAGGGGCATCAAAAGCGGGTAGAAGGGAAGTAGTCCATCCCATGACTTCATCCTGTGTCGGTACATTGAGGTCTAGAACCCTATCTGTAGTCCGACCCCTTTCCACAGGTTGCGATATTTGCAAACAAAGGTCAACATTTTCTATTTCCAGGATTTCTATTAGAGCCCCAACTTTGATTTTGACTCTGTGTACAATATGGTCATCCAATTGTCTTCTGAATTGATGCAAGTCATTCTTCACATGGTGAAAATTTTGTCGTTCAAGGGCATACTTTATTCGGTCATAGAGTACCATGTAAGCATTGCTAGATTGGATAAAGTGATGTGGAAAGAGGCCCCCAAGGAGAGCCAACCCCTGGCATAGATTATATTTTGCCAGGGCTTCATGGAACGGGGTCGGGGGAACCACATCTTGTCTTACCAATTTGAAGAATGCTAATTCCAGCAAAGGAATAGATTGCAAGAGATCCAAAGCATTTGACAGAAAGGAACTGAGAAGTTGATGGGGATACATAATCCTTGTAGCTTGTGGGGTTAACATCTCCTCACCGATGAAGTCTTTGACAGCTCTTCTCAATTATGGATTGTGAAACGAAAAAAGTTGGTCGAGGTCCCTGTCATTGTTGTGTCCATGAAATAGCATCGAAGGTTCTAGAATTTGCATTGAAATCCGGTCATTCCATGGCATATACTCCTAGTGAATTTTCCTGCATCCTTCGCAAGAACCGTTTTCCATATTGCAGAGCACTGTGATACTTCAAAAATTTTGGCTGAGAATTGTGTGTGTAAGAGCAAGCTGGTTCCATTTATAAATAAAAATTACCATCTCAAAGTCTAATAAATGATCAGATTTTAGGATCATGTTTGCGATCCATGCATTAATTTTGTGACCATAATATAGTCGAGGGGATGTGTGAGAGGCCTAAGTCTATTTTTCCCCATGTGAAGTGATGTATTGAGAATCCCCAAGTACTTTGCACTAAATTTCCATACATACCATCTCCAAAGTGCATTTAAAAGCATAAATGCAAGTGTCCTGTCAACCTTCTTGTTCATCAGCACCGGTTATGTGCTTGCATGCGAGTATTTAAAACTACTAATTTTATAATTATTATTTTTTAAATAAGACTATTTATCATATTTCTAAATATTAGAACTAATGGTGTAATCTTTCCATCCCTCCATCTCTTACTCTCACTTTATCTCTCCCTCTTTCTGTATCTATTCTCCCTCTCCCTCTACATCTTTATCTTCCTATCATATATCTCTCTTCTCTCTCTCTCTCTATCTCCTTAGCTCTCCCCACATCTCTCTCTCTATTACTTGTCTCTATCAGCTCCTTTATACCTCACTCTTTCCCCCTCTATCTCTATCTTTCCATCTCTCCCTATCACTCCCTCTTTCTATATCTTTTTACCCCCCTCTCTCTCACCCCCCCTCTCTCTCACACACACACACTCCCTATTTATGTTGGGAAATGTATTGTTAGTGTTCACATAATGTGAGTTGTGTTCATAAGTTGTTAACACAACTCATGTAGCTATTTATAGATCTAAGAATAATTATTTATTGAATTGTTAAAACAATTTATCAAAATAGATAATTTTTTATATGAGTTCCTCCTATAAAGTAGGAGATGCATATGTGTAATATCTCATTGAAGAGATCGAATGAATGGAAGAAAAATGTTTGACATGTGTTAAATTTCATTATTCACCTAAATCCTTGTCATGGTATTAGAGAAGGCACGATTAGAGAGATTTTAAAGATCTTTCAACTTTATGTAGAGTTTAGGTAGTATTCTCCATCTTTATTTAACTCGAGGTGAAGGCCAAGCATGCCAGAGAATCAATTGTAGCAGAAGAGGTGCTTTGTCGATAGCACAAGCTCTTTTTCGCTCCACTTGTTGTCGCATTTGTTATCGGGCAGTGCATAAGGTGGAAGTTCATTAAGAAAATATTTGGCAGTGTTGCAAAGATTTTGAGCACCATTGCATATCTAGCAAGCCTAGTGGTATCCAATGTATAGCAAGGAAGATGTTTTCTTAAAGCAACATTTTGAAAGGATTTTGTTCATAAGAAAGGTTCTAATATAGAGGATGATGTATCTGATGCGAAGGATTGGTTGAGTATAACATGCATAAATAAGATCATTCCATTTCTCAAATATGATAGAGTGATGTGCTTGCTATTATCGCCAAGCTTGTTGATAAAGGCAACCCATAAGGTGAGTGATTTTAAAAGTCGAAGTCAAGTTGGATAGTTCAAATTGTTACTTTTGTGTCATCTAAAGTATGTCTATTTGATCAACCAGTTTAAAGTGTTATAATCAAGGTGCATTATCTGCAGAGTTTGATATCTTTGATTTTCTTTTTGTTAAAAGTGTGGTCATGGATAATTTAAGTTTCATTGAAAAATATGGTGGAGACTTTCATACTTGGCAAATGCAAATGTAGTTACACTTGATCGAAAAATATTTTTGGGATGTTGTTAAACCCAACTCAATCTCTCCAATTGATGCGAATGAACTTGCCAAATTGACTATCAAAAACCAAAAAAGTATCGGGGACTATTGGTCTCAATTTTTCAAAAGCATACTTGCACCATATGGATTTTACAAAGTCAGCAAAAGAGACTTGGGAGTCATTAAACAAGCTCTTTGGATTTGAAGAAGAAAGTGCCAAGATGACATTGAAGTAGAAACTGTATGGATTCAAGATAGATAAAGGTACAAAAATGGCAGGTCATATAAGTTTCATTCTCTCCTAAATCAGCTAGTTGGGATTAATGAGAAAGTAAATGATGATGATGCCAAAGCAATACTCCTGAATAGTTTGCCTAAAAATATGTCTAGAATGGTGTTCACATTAAGCAAGGTAATCATTAGTTTTTGTTGAGACATGGACCAGCTAGGACTCGAACCTAGGACCTTCCATACATTGTTGGAGTGCTCTACCACTAAGCTACTAGCCCCTCTTGGACCAGTCCATCATCGGTCTGGGTGTGACTTGTTTCCAACACCAACACCCGCCCATAAGCCACACCTCTTGCGTGCTTGGGGCTCCTAGCCTGGACCTGGCTCTGATACCATGTTGAGACATGGACCGGCTAGTACTCGAACCTAGGACCTTCCATACACTACTAGAGTGCTCTACCACTGAGCTACTGGCCCCTCTTGGACCAATCCATCATTGGTCTGGGTGTGGCTTATTTCCAACACCAACAATTTTGAAGGAATAATATCTACTCTAATTGATCATAATGAAGACTTGGAATCTGAAGAGGTCTTATTTGTACATAACAAAGCAAGAAAAAGAAAGTACAAATCTAAGAATATTCATTCAAAAGGAACAATTAAATGCTTCTATTGTAATGAAATAGGACATGTAATTTTGATTGCAATAAGAGGGCACAAGTTCTACTAGATAATAAACTATATCATCGTGCTCTCTTAGCTAAAGAAACAAATTGGAAAGAATATGCTAGAGATGATGAGTTGTCATGTCCTAGTGATGAGGAATATGTACTTTAAATAATTCAATCTTGGAGGTAGGAGGAAAAAGAGGAAGGAGGACACTCAATGTCCTCTCATCAATCACCAATGACAGGGCCACTTATCAGCTTTGGTGGCATTTCATTTATATTGTATTGTGTGCTTATATTTTCTATGTTGTTAATAATTAGAAAATTGACATTATTGGGGGGAATATAATTCCATCTTCATTTGTATTGGTAATTTCCCATATTGTTGGCCATCGACTGACATGATCAACAAAAGTGGCTATTTCTATTCATAAGTATGTCATTTTGTTATGTAACAGAGATTACTTTAGTGGCGAATATTCGCCAATGGCAAATTTTTCACGTCGACAACCTGGGAAATCGCGAATATTTTGTACCGACTGGTGGTGGCCATGTCGCCAGAACATTATCAATTTTCATCAAATTCACAGCCCAATCACCATATGTTTTATGTAATTAAATGTTTCTATGTGATGATTTCGCCACCACAATATATGGTGGACACACGGTAAATTTAATTTTTTCGCCTACACTCTCTGAGGTTGCCTTAATAGACGACCATAATTCGCCTATAGAAATATGAAGATTTGTTAGCCAAGAGGACCAAATTCGCCCAGCATTTTGTCGATGCATGTCTCCATTCACCCCAACTTTTGCCAACTATATTGTATTTTGCAATTATTTGCACGACCCATAATCACCTCAAAAATTACATAAGTTGTGTTATAGTTACGCGGGATTCGCAAAATATTTGTATAGCATATAAAATTCTCACAGAATTCACCATATAAGGATTGGAATAAATACATTCAAAGATCTAATCTATCTCTACACATTCTGGTGGGTTCTAGGCTCTGAATTTGGATCAATAGTGAAGTTTCAGACCAAGGAAAATCATTGTTGTTGACTGCATTGGCGACTTCTAGTGACCTAAAGCTGAGTGATCATATTTTTGAAGTGTTATAATATTATTCTGAATTTATATATATTTGTTTGCACTATTCAGTTCATTGTTAATCAGTGGGGACTCATCAATCCCAAGTGGTCAGCCAAGAGATTTAGACCTCAGACATATAGATTGTAGGTCGTAGGGCCAATGAAACATATATTATACTTTATAGTCTATTATTGCTTGTTCAACAAATTGATATTTTTTTTGCAGCCTTTATTTTGTTGGAGATGTTGAATAGGAAGAAGGGTAGGAAACCTTGTTAGGATTCCCAAAGATACTGAGAGGGGGGGTGAATCAGTATCTTACCAGTATGATAATTTTCTTAACTTATAACATGAAAAGCATATCAAAACTGTGTACTGGTAAACAAAATAAATGCAGTAAATAAGAACAACAACCACAACATAAGAGACACGCCATAACACAATATTTAACGAGGAAACCCGGTGTGGGAAAAACCTCGGTGGGATTTGTGACCCACAATATTAACTTACTAGCTAATAAGAGAATATTACTGCTTACAAGAGGGGCCTGCACATGCAGAAAAGCCAAGTACCTAGATCTCGCTGCTTAGTTACAAAAGAAGTCACACTGACTTACAAATTGGATTAAACTAATCCAATGTCTTGTACTGCTTTAGATTAGCATCTATTATGCCAGATTCAGTACCGGTTTAAGCTCTACTACATACATAAACCCTTATCCAATAATTCACATGTTACGTCTGCTACCTTCTTTTCATACTTCGCACTATCACACACTAAATGATTACAAAATACATTTATACAAAATTGTTGTCGGCCAAGGTGTCGGTAATCTTCTTTTTGGTGTCAGTGAACTGTATGTCGGTGCCTATGTCTACTTGTCGGTATCACATGATTGTAAGGTTGCCATCAATGACAATACCTTCAATCACCTACAATTTCTCATTGGAGTGTACATTTGCCAACAATCTCCCCCTTTGGCATTGATGGCAACACTCATGAGAAAAATCAAAAAGGTGTTCTAAATGATGTCCAAAAAGAATCTGCCAAAATTGTCTTACCAAAATTGTGTGCCCAAAAATGTATGCTCCCCCTGAGCCGATGATGTCATGTTCTGATCATTTTTCTCATCTCACTACTCCCCCTTTGACATCAATGACAAAGGTTGTCATTTGCTATCAGTGGAGTGTGATTCCTGCCTAGATTTTTGTTATCGATGGGTTAAAATCTTGAAAATATCCGCCAAAATCAAATTTAAGTGGCCGCTAAATCTTTTGCTATCCTGTAATGCCTCTTGTGTTCTCTAAACTATACCGGTGAGTATGTGCATTTGCTCTTCTGGTGTCTTAAGTCTGGGAACCAGAGCCTCAGAAATTTCTTTTCTCAAAGAAATGAGGTAATCTAGTTTAGGACCAAGTTTACATTTTAAGCTCTTTGCCTTATCCTTTATTCTCTCTTTATCCTTCTCTAACTTCTCAATTTTCTCTTCAAGATCTGCAATTTTCTTTTCTATTTCCAAAAATGAATCGGATGTACCTATTAGATTGTCAGCAATATTGTTTATTTCAGTTTGAGTTTTGTTGATCTCTGAATCTATATCATGTGTCAAGATGTCTATTTGCAAGTATCCCTATATATTTTCTTAAAATCCAAAATTGTTTTTCCTAGATCCGGTAATAAGGTGTCCATTTTCTCCGTGTTCTTCTTCACAATTTCCTCAAAGAATTTCTCTTTCTCCTTATTCATCCCTTCTTTGAATCCATCTTCATTGATTTGATCAACTGTCAAAATGTTGTCGGTGATGAATTTAGACAATGTGTCTAGTTGACCTAAAGAATCATTATTCACACTGCATTTAGGTGCTACCAATTTGAGAATAGGAATTGTGTCATCGATAGCCTTATAGGCTTGTGCATTACATTTTGTGATTTTCTTTATTGAGTCCAGTAAGACCTCTATCACATTTGTAGGCTGAAATTCTGCTATTGAAGTACTAGATGTCTGCCCAACTATTTTCACAATATCCATGCTGCTGGTTGTAGTGATAACCTTGCTTGTTTCGACCTCTGGTAGGTTAGTTTGTGTTTGCATTTCTATTAGCAAAGGTTTGGGTTGTTCAGTTTTAGCTGGTGGCACTGTCTCTGTCTAAACTTGTGTCTCAACCTGTTTCTATTCTGGTTTCTCCATCTTTGTCTCAGAAGGTTTCTCTGAGCTCTCAACAGCCGATTTCTTAGATGTAGTCTTTGTATGCATTTACGGTTTCTCAGTTTGTGCCTCTGCGTTGTCCATTTCTGGTTCACCTGATTGTTTTTCAATTTGATCTACCGGTTCTTATAATGTTTTACTAGTGGTGTCCTCTGTCAGTTGCTCTATTAGAGTAGGTTTTTATGTGCTTATGTTTACAGTGTTATTAACCTCAACCTCAACATTTGTAGCCAGTGACTTAGTAGTCACTTCTTCCTTCTTATCCTCATTGGTTTCTCTATCAACCATAATATTTACTTCTTGTGTGTCTATATTTACAGTGTACAAAATTTCAGACTCAGGATTAGTATCCTCTTGAGGAGTCTCCATACTCTCTGTAGTTTCTATTTATGGAGTATCCGAAGGAGGTGGGGTTAAGTTATCAGTTATCTTTAGCCTTGGAGGTCCACCTACCTTACCTTTTCCCTTATCCTTGTCCTTTTGGTATACCCTGATGGTTTTAGGTCTTAGTAGCTCTTCTTGTTTCTCTTTTTCGACAAAGAATATGTTCCATTGGTCTGCAGTTTCTTTTATTACCTCATTCACTCTTCCTATCATCAGTGCTACATGCTGGTGAGCAGTGGAAAATACTGTCCAGTTTTCTTCACTGATTAGTTTGTCTATCTCATCAGGTGAGTTTACAGGACACATTGCAAGTAGTTTTTCAATTTTTATTTTCTTGTCCAGCTCAACAATGGCTACCCTTCTAGCTTCTAGTCTTCTATACAAATCAATTGGTATTTCATCAACAATTTCCATCAAAAATTTCTTGTATATATCCAAGTGTAAAATTACACTGTTCTCTATGCTTTCTTTGTCGTCAATAGATAGTGTGTTGTATAGTTTGCTAATGTTTTTCAACTTTCCATCTTCAGTTATTTCACTTAAGAGTTTATCCAGTGGAGCAATATCTTGTTTTACCTTCTTCTTCTTCTTAGGAGTCAACTTTTTCGTTGGAGACCTCACTGCCTGTTGCTTTTGCCTTGTTTTCCTGGGTGTGGGTGAGGGTACCGGTGAGGGTTTTCTTTTCCTTTCTACCTTTTTGAATACCATCAGTATATCACTCTCAAAGGAAGTTACAATCGATGAAAGATGAGTTTCCAGTTGAAGTCCTTCCAACTCACTTTCTTTGATACCAGTTTGCTTTAATACATCTTCCTTAAGTGCTTTTGCTTGTCTAGTGCCTTTTCTTAATGTTTGTTCAACTTTCTTGACTCTTTTCCTAGACTGAATACCACTTTCTATTGTTTTAGCACTGCCAAAGACTTTCTTTTCTATTTTGGGAACAAGCTTGAATACAGGTCTAGGGCGCTTGATAACCTCAATAACAGTAGGTTTTTCTATAAATTCAGGAGTGGATGAGTAAGCCATAGTTATAAATACCTCAATCTTCCTTAGGGATGAGTGCTTGGATGAACTGCTTCACTTTTTCGCTAAGGATGCCTTCGCTCAGGAATTTTTGTGCTCTTGAAGATTTGAATGCTCGGTGAGTGAAAAAGGAGCCAAAACACTTTCTTTATAATGTTATTTTCTCCAACTACCACATTTAATGCTTTCTGGTTAAGTCACAACTTAACTCATCTACCGATAAAGAAGTAATTCAACTTCTCTCCATCAACCGAGGGTATATTAGTGTGTTTTTCAGTTTGTTGCTAAACCCCCAAAGGATTTTCCTTCAATTAGATGAAGAGTCTCCTATCGGTGGAGTGTTACTCTGTTCTATTGGTGGAGGAGTATTCCCATCAACATTTTGATCTGACTTTCTGATCCATTGTTTTAAGAATTATTGCTTTACCTCTTCAACCTTTTCTTTACCCTTCAAACTAGGACCTTTGTTATTTTCCAGTGATGCCTTACTTCTACAAAATTTTGCAATATGTCTAATCTTGTTACGAGTATAACAAGTCACATTATTTTTCTGAAAAGCTTTCCCATATCCTATGCCAGTATGTGTTCGGCATTGATTAGATAGGTGTCCAAATCTTCCACAAACATAACATCTTACATTCATTCTACAATTTTCTAAATTATAACCAACTTTGTTGCATTTAGAATATTGACCGGTGGGTGTATTAGTGTTCTAATAATTTCTAGATCTACACTGATTTTCTCTATGACCATACTTGTTACAGTTAAAGCATTTCCCATTGAATTTGTAAGCATTAGGTTGTCTTATCGGTTTACTATGATCATGTTTATTTGCAGTACCAGATCTTTCACCAACTTCAAAGCTAGGGCCATTTGTATCACCATTAGGTTTCTTATTGTTCACCATGTCAACCATTTCTTCTAAACTTTTCTTGAATTTCTCCTTGTGTTGATTTGTAGCAGTCAATTCATTTTCCAAGATTCCTTTTTTTCTTATGAGTTCAGTTCTGTCATTTTGTGTGTGCATCAAATCTGTCTTCAACATATCATTTTCATGACTGAGTCTTGTGTTTTCATTTCTAGCATCATTTAGTCTTCTAGTCAAGCCATCTTCATTCTTCTTTCTATCTTCAATTTCTTTACAAAATCTCATAGTCATATCTTGCATCTCATTCTTCATTGTACAATTATCTTGTCTCAGTTGGTTCACCAGATCATTAAGAGTTTCCTTTTCATCTTCCTCATTTTGCATCTTCTCACAAAGTTCTCTTCTTTTATTCCTTGCTATAGTGAAATTTTCTTGAAGTCCTCAAATAATATCCTGTGCAGCCTTCAGATCATCTTCAAGTTTGATATTCTTCACCTTTTCTGCATCATAGTCTGAAAGAGTTGTTTCCAATTGCTTTCTCAAATTTTCCATTTCTATCGGTGTCAAGATCTTCCTCAAGTTGTTAGGCTTTTGAAAATAAAGGACCAGGCTCTGATACCAATTGTTAGGATTCCCAAAGATACTAAGAGGGGGGGTGAATCAATATCTTACCGGCATGATAATTTTCTTAAATTATAACATGAAAAGCATATCAAAACTGTGTACCGGTAAACAAAAATAATGTAGTAAATAAGAATAGCAACCACAACATAAGAGACACACCATAACACAATATTTAACAAGGAAACCCAGTGTGGGAAAAACCTTAGTGGGATTTGTGACCCACAATATTCACTTACTGGCCAATAAGAGAATATTACTGCTTACAAGAGGGGCCTGCACGTGTAGGAAGGCCAAGTGCCTAGAGCTCACTGCTTAGTTACAAAAGAAGTCATATTGACTTACAAAATTGGATTAAACTAATCCAATGTCTTGTACTGCTTTAGATTAGTATCTATTATGCCAGATTCAGTACCGGTTTAAGCTCTACTACATACATAAACCCTTATCCAATAATTTGCATGTTAGGTCTGCTACCTTCTTTTCATACTTCGCACTATCACACACTAAATGATCTACAATGATCTCATACATATATGAGTCATATTACAATCGACCATGTCGGCTTACAAAAGATTTTACAATTAATTACAAAATACATTTATACAATATTGTCGTCAGCCAAGGTGTTGGTAATCTTCTTTTTGGTGCTCGTGAACTATATGTCGGTGTAGAGTTTGTTGGTGCCGATGCTTGTGTCTTCCTGCTGGTATCACATGATTGTAAGGTTTCCATCAATTACAATACCTTCAATCACCTAGAATTTCTCATTAGAGTGTGCATTTGCCAACAAACCTGAATGTGGGGAAGGCCATGAGAAGCCAACAAAATGCAGAACGTTGTCTTTGTACTTTGGCTTTGGAAAATATTGTGGTGAAAATCAGGAAGGTACATCATCACAAGTACAAGTACAAAATACATAACCTACACCACATGTTGAAGATGGTGGTGAACCTGATATCTCAAATTAGGATCATCTTGAAGAAGATTATTTGGTAGATGCCCAAGTTAGCCAGAATGATATAATCGACTTGGGTGATAATGTCATTGATGATAATATACGGAAGAAGAAAAGAAAAGCCAGATCAAAAAAGGATCAACCACAATCAAAAAAGGATCGGGAGTGGGATATGTTAGTGAGGAATTTTCAAATTAATTGGGCATCAAAGTATCCATTCATTGAACCAATGGAGAATCCCATTGAAGGTGAGCCTCCAATAGAATGCAGGTGTAAGATTTGCACTTGGAAACATAACAAGGAAATTAGGTTGTAGCTAAAATTTGACACCATAGAAAAACACATGGGTAAAGTTTATGAAAAACAAATGATAGACGGAGTTGAAAAATCAGTGATAAGATGGAAAAAAAAAGAGGAATCTAAGCATGTGAGGAATTCCAAAGAGTATTATTTTCATGAGAAAATACAAACGAAGCCTGTTGAGGTTAAAGGTTCTATTGAAGCTAGTTTTGGAAAAGAAATGCAAATAGAACAACTGGGAAAAGTTGTTCAGTTAAGTGGTATTTTTTATATTTTGAGAAAAGGGCATGCTATGATAGATTTCCCATCAATTAGTGGTTTATTACACTATTTTAAAGTTTCTAACTATCCTAATAGTCACTGGTTAGTAAATAATGGATGGGAATAGGCAAGTTGTCTTGTTGAGGTTCAAAAAGAAGATGTAAAGGAAAAAATAAGAGAGTCAAACTTTATTGCATTTTCTTTAGATGAAGTTACAGAAATAGAAAATACTTCATGGGTATGCATGCATGTTTATACTGTACAGAATCATGCCCGCCAACCTCATCTACTATCTGTTGCTAAAATGAAGGATAGTGCGATAATGGAAAATTTATTTCAACTAGTAAAGAGAAATTTAATTGAATATGGAGGTATGGATGACATGACGGTTGCCAAAAAATTGGTGTGTGCTCGAGCAGATGGAGCTTTAGTAATGCAAGGTCACAAGATCAGTCTTTGTATAAAGATTGAAACTTCTTTTGCACCGTACATTATTGCAATTCACTGCATGGCTCACAAAATGAATCTAGCTTTTGGAATTGTGAGCAAGTATGCTTCAGTAAAAAAAAAAAAAAATTTAATATTTTAATCAGAGAGCTCTACTCACACTTTTGTCGAAGTCCCAAGCGATTTATGGAATTTCAACACTTTGTTGATGGAATCACTGATGGGAACAAGCTTCTCAAAGATAATGATACCAGATGGATCTCTTTGGATGGTCCAGCGCATCAAGTTTTTTCAGAATATCCATCCTTGATTGGACTATTTCACACAACTTGCGACAAATTAGAGCAACCAAAATTTCTTGACCTTCTTCGGAGGTTAAGTAATCTAGAGACACTCTTAACTTTAGTAGCTCTTCTACCCATGCTAGAGGAAATGAGGAATATTATGAAGGCTGCCCAAAAAAGAGCTTTGTATATTGTAGAATATGCTACATTGCATAAGATGACATGCATGACCCTCAACAATCTCTATCAAAATCAACCAACGCTATCTGATGAAAATTTTGTTAAGTGGCGGACACTCATAGATTTGAGCAATCCTGATAACTTTTTACAAATCGGTGCAAATGGGGAGGTATGTGCTAATGTACAGGGATTTGAGATACCAATGCACTTCTATGCCACGGTCGACCCCGAGGAACTAGGAAAGCGTCCCAGGAAGCAACTAGCAAGAGTTACAAAGGAAGACTTCGACAAGATTGTTGAGTCTGTAACTACCTCACTGATGAGAAATAGATTCCCTCCTGACAATCTACTTGAAGCCATGTCTATTGTGTTTCCTCAATATTGGAGCCTCAACAGTGCAGTTGATTTTCGAAGTAAGCTACTGACTTTGATAAAACAATTTTGCATATCCACAGAATCGAATGGAGTAACTATAAATGGAATATTAGACAAAACTCATCTTAGAGAGAAATCATCTCGTTTTTCATACACTATGAGGGAACAATATGGAAGAATGGAGAACCCCCACGAAGATGGATTAGAAACAAGGCTTTGGAAATATATATCTGAGAACAAAGTGTTGCGTGATTCAATGCCAAAATATTTGAAGCTTATTGATTTATGTCTTACCATGATATTGGGTTCAGTGGAAGATGGGAGTGTTTTTAGTGCTTTGGGGTTCCTAAAATCAAAGCTAAGAAACAAACCAGACAAAAATTTGGAAAATTGCTTGAGGCTCTATACATCTAGGTATGTTGTCCACACTTTTCCTTACGATAGGGTACTGAAAATCTAGAGGTCCAAATGTGAAAGAAGATATTTGGGCAACACTTAAAACCAAAGTGCCAATGGGACTATTGACTCATGTACTGGACCTACCAGTAGCATTGAGATGTAGTTCAACTAAGGTATGCAAACTCAAAGTGAAGAAAACACAGACAAGAATCAAGAAAGCTCTAAATTTGATGAGGATGAATGGCAACTATAAGAGATTGGTATTTATTAATCTTAATACTGTATCTCATCATTCATATTACAAAAGAATATTATTATGGTTGATAACTTGGTGATATTTTATGAGTGTCAACTTTTTGCAATTAGAATTTAATATTGATTTGTAATTGTATTTTTCAACTTTATATTTCCAGATTTAAAATAGCATAATAAAAGACCATAATGTGTTTATTGATACAAAGATGTTTATTTAGACATGTTGAGAAATTAGATTTTCCTTAATTCTTTCAAAGTATAGTCATATGATACAATTAATTCAATACACCACTCTGTGTGATTCTCCATGCAAAAGTCAATACAAAGTTTTAGAACCCTTTGCAAATGACCCTGAATTCCCTTTTATAGAAACAAGGAAGCAACCACAGCTTTAGGTCGATTTGCAACATGTGAAGACTCAATGTAAAAATCAATTACTAAGGCACCGAACATTGAATATATTGTCCCGATTGCCATCAGTATCAAAAACTCAATATAAATTTACATGGCCATCATAGGCCGGATTAGCAATTTAGCAATTTAACAATTGCTACATGTCTGATGTCTCCTGTTCAAAAAATAGAGTTCAAAATTAAATTTTAATTCAAGCCATGAAAAATTAAATATAGATAATAGCAGTACCCCAAACCTAGTAATCAGAAATAGAGAAATGCAGAAATGTTAAAACTTGGGAGAATTTGAGAATACAAATTTACAGGCTGAAGGTTTGCATTGTGCATCATAGATTCATAGGCTGGATTAGCAATAGTGAGTGCTGGTTTTTTCCTATTCATAAACAGAGTTATTTCAAGTGATGCCAAATTCCAAATAGAAAAAACATAAAACCTTGAAATTAAGAGTAAAAGCAGAAAACTGTGCAATACATACTATGATTCTTGATATTTTTGTGCCAGAGAATACTAAATTTTGCCCTGCTTGGATTTGTCGCCTTATTAGACAATGCATATCTAATATCTATGATACACTTTTCACTATGGATAGCAAGGTCATAAATATCATGGTATTCATCAGTGAAACTTGGTGTTTTAACCAGTTCGGTTAGGTCTATTTTTTTCACTTGGCTTCCTGTTGAACTACTGCTTCCCGATTTCCCCATCGTTTTTATTGTTAATAATTTAAAATAATGCTAGATACAAGCCTAAAAATCCTAACCCTCAAATTGAACCATGGGATTAAAAAAAGAAAAAAACGTGGGATGTAGGTGTTCTAGTTTTTACCAAAAATTTCTATTTCACTAGATTGGCATAGACAGACTTTGTTGCAACTTGCATTCCTCATTCTAGTAGTCATTTTTGAATCTCCCTCGATTTACTAGTTTGTCCTTGAAATGAAATACGACTATAATTTATGAGTCACTTATTTTGAAAACACTTAAAAGTACAAAAGTAATACCTAAAGGGCAAAATTTCTAGAATCTTGTTGTAATTTTATAAATTATTTTTAATATCTATTCATTGTCAAAGGACAAAACATTCACTGCTTCAGTCTAAACTCTGGGGAAAATGGAAACATCACCAGACTTGAGTGACAAGTCACTTTTCCTGTCTATTTTTGAAGTCTTTTTAATCATTTTCAACTTCCACCCAAAATAGAGCTTAATTATAGATAAGTAAATGTAAACGTTCAATTTCGGGTCAAGTTCTCAAAAATGTGTTTACTTCCCACATTCGGGCCAAAATCCACCCTAAGCCATTGATCTATGCTCATCTAACAGATGATGGTATTTATTGTTAGTTGTCGTGGGTCCCATGACTTTTGCCATTTTTTAGGCACATCACTAGACTCAAGTCACTTTTCCAGACTATTTTTGAAGTCTCTTTAATCCTTTTCAACTTTCGCCTGAAATAGAGCTTTATAGACTTAGTTATATTTAATTCCGGGTAAAGTTCTCACAAATATATTTACTTTCCACATTCAGGCTGAAATCCACCCTAAGTCATTGATCTATGCTCATCCAACGGACGATGATATATGTTGTCAGTTTTTGTGGGTCCTAGGACTTTTGCCATTTTTCGGCCACGTCAACAGACACGAGTCACTTTGTGAGAATGGTTTTGAATACTTTTTAATCCTTTTCAACTTCTGTCGAAATAGAGCTTATTAAATTTGATTAAGTATACAATTGCAAATTTAGAATTTAAATATACTTAATTAAATGTTTATCATTTATGGAATTCTTCCGTTAGAAGTTTGCAAAAAAAATTTATCGTTCCCACATTTGGCCCAAAATACACCTCATGTCGTTGATCTGTGCTCATCCAACGGACGATAGTATATAACTTTATAATGAATTAAATATACAATTTAAATATGTAATGTCAAAACTTGCACGATATTTCATTTTTTTTATCGATAATTTTTGTATTGCATTACTTGGAAATAAAATATTACAAATATGCAAGTATAGGTGGTATAGTAAAACCACCAGAGTTCTACCACCGCAAAAACACCC
Organism: Cryptomeria japonica; assembly: GCF_030272615.1. Lineage (NCBI taxonomy): Eukaryota > Viridiplantae > Streptophyta > Pinopsida > Cupressales > Cupressaceae > Cryptomeria > Cryptomeria japonica. Next base: position 45,760,336 of record NC_081406.1, on the reverse strand, counting down.
CCAAGGGCCAAAACCACCATTCCCAACAAAAAATAAAACCCTACTACATGCAAAAATCCCATAATTACAATTCGGCATACCAAAATTTGTAGCAGACATCCCCCCATACATACAAAGTTGGGCTTGGGGAGAAACAGACATGGAACAAAAAGATACAAACAAATTAACCTAGAAACGGCCTGTACTCTAGGTCATCATAGAATTTGAGAGCCACTTCATTGCTTGGGTAGTCTCGGGTCTCGATCACAACTCTTGACCCACCTCTGTACATGCCACTTCATAAAGGACCGTTAAAACCTCATCACACTGCATCAACCTTGCAAACAATTTGAAGGCCTTCCACTTGTGCCAAGCAAGAGCTTTGCATCTTGCCTTCAAATCATCATCAGCCCATCGAATGAGTGGTAGTGGTGCCACCAGACCAGCTACCCCTGCCTCAGGAACAATGCTCACCTTCGAGACCACATGAGCACACACTATCCTGGTTTAACAGGTAGTGACCATCAATTACAACTCTCAAGGCATTTTTTACCTTGTCCACCTCATCTTTAAATTGGAAACCCCAAGCGACAATCAATGAATATGCCTCCATGTTTGTCCTGTAGCGATGACCTACATGGACAATTTCCTCTCCCAAAAATATTTTCACATTCTTGTACAGTCGCTCATCCTTAAACAAGAACAAACCTTTCAGCCTCCTGTCCGCAAATCGTCCAAGAAATGGGACTAATTTCTTATCAGTATGGAAGGAGAAATTGGCTTCCATGTTTCTTAAGAAACCCATGAAGACAATCGAAAATGCTGCAAGTGCAGACAGTATGATACTAAGACTTCCAATCCACCCAAGATTTAAACACCTCTCACTCAATTCTAATTTTTGACATCCAACTACGGCGATCATTGGCATTAATCACAAACCCTGTCATCATTCCTCTACATGCACTAGTTCAACCGCATAATTCATATGCACAAGCTGGCATTAAATCCGCATAAAGGTTAAATGTTAACCATTCACTTTCATGACAGTGAGGTGCGTACCATATGTCCATAAGGCAATATCACTGCATATCTATTGTCAATTCTCATGGGTCCCATTATACATAGGATTTCTGCCACCCAAACGCCACATAACCTAACACTTCATCGTCCCATTGGTCATAGCCTTTTTTTTGTGTTGGTGTTCAATGTACACGTATCTAGTTAGTTGGACTTTTTTTTTATTGAAATTATGCAGAAAAAATTACAAGTAAGTTGGACTTTTAATTCGCTTATTTTTCTCAAGATAAACATCTTTTTTTTTATATTTATAAAATTATAATCAATGATAATCAATGTTGAAATAATTAATGGAACGAACTGGAATTTTTTTATATATATTAAATATAGAGGAAGAAATATTACATAAAAAAGATCACAGTATTAAATTTATTTCCATTGTTTAACAAAATATTGAAATAACGTACTCATAGACAACAAAAAAGTGTAGCTCATAGACATTATGATCCTTATTGGATGCTATCACTTGCAGCCAATCCCTTACATTATGTTTTTTCAAATACTTCTTTGTCAAGCACTTCAAATATCTTTTAGAAAAGGTCATCTCAGAAGTGACATTGAGTTTGTTCTTTAACTTTAGAGAAGAAATTAGAATAGACCTGTTATTTTTTTATGGTGAAAATTAAATCTTATATCCACACAAATTAATAACTCTTTAAGCTATTTCAAAACATAATGATTATGCTAAGTATCCTACCATGGCATAATGGTAGCAAAAAATAATGCAATGAAATAGAAAGCATTTTTATATCCATAAGAGGCAAACTGAAATGAACTGAAATTTGCAAAATTATTATTAATATATATGTTTTGCAAATTTACAATTTTTACATGTTTGAGTCCCTCAAAAACTTTAAAGCCAAAATGAGTGAGACTATGAGGTTACGAGGAAATAGCCAAAAAAACAAAACTACCAAGGGGTCGGGGCTAGGGCACAGGTAGTGAACACATTCATGGTTTACCCTAAAAATATTTCCCTCCCTCCATGTAGAATTCTTTAGATATTATAAGTTGTGAGAATTCTTCAAGCCAACTGTAGTTTGGAAATTTGTCCAGGAGGAACCATTTCTGGAGAAAGTCCCTGCCAATTCGTGCCCATTTCTTATGATGCGTCAACTGGTCCACATTCAAGTTCAAAAGAAATGGTTGCCTAGCCACTGTCACTATTTGGTCAGGGAGGAGAAGATTGGTTAATTCATTCGCCCAAGGGATCCCCACCCCTACTTCTGCGAAGACGACAACAATAACATCATCTCCAAGGAAGTCTTCTTTAAACACCTTCCTTAACAACATCAACATATCCACCTTGTCTCCTCCAAGGTCCAGAAGAAACGCTAAGAATCGGGACGTAACGTCCGTGTTAACACAGTATCTATTTTCATTACGTAGAAAGTCTTTGCCTAGCACCATCCTCACAGCCTCATTAGTCAACATCCCAACCTCCTTATAGACTGATTGGAGGGTTGGGTCTCTAACGGAGCCCAAAAAGGCCCTCTGGTCCTTTGCAGAAATGCTTCTCAAGCATATAGGAGTGTCCATCTTGAGAAATCAGAAAACCAAATTAAACAGTCTGAGCCTATAGACCTAAACCAGAGGCAGAATTTAAATACCATGAGCTCCGATGATTTATCTACCAAAGGCTAATTGAAGATGAAAGAAGCAGAGATCGTATACAAATAGCTGAAGCTCTTTATTGTAATAATTTCTTCTCTAACCATATTAATTCCTTTAAAAAAGTTAAACCTTTCGTATATCTCTACAAATCTTTCTCATAAATGCACTAGTGTGCAAAATTGGAAACAACTATAAACCAGTACCAAGTACCACATTGGAAGTTGTGGGGATAGAGTGGATTGCAGTTAGAGACTAGACATATATTAAATGACCAACATTATCAACCATGACATTTGATACGTGTCTATTGAATCCAATTCCATTCCAAGCACTTTCTGGTGAACTACGTTCTCTTCAAAAATTTGGGACGAAATAAAACTTCACTCATTGATCTACGATCATCGAACGGTTTAAAATCATTGATGGATTTTAGTTACATGTCACCCTTCACGTGTCAAAGAGGTCGTGCTTATCAATACATCATGTAGAGTCCAGACTCAATGTGATGTATTGATGCGATGCGATGTGCCTTGTCTATTAGGCAATGAATTCATGAAATCGCCAATAAAATATATATTTTTCCATAAATAATAAAATATTAGCCAAACAAATTAAATAATTTTCAAGTGGTGGATAAAAATTGCCAATACACTTAAATAATTTTTCCTTCGAAGTAAAAATTTCCGTCCATACAATTATATATTTGTTCCTTTAAACGAAAAATATTCACCTCCTACAATATATATTTTTTTGAACCCTAAAAAAAATCGCCAATACAAAAAAAAAAAATTTCCTATTTTGAAAAAAAAATTCGCCATCAATATGAAAATTTCCCTCAAAAAATAATATGTGATTCGCCAGGATTTTACACTTTTGCCCAGGGGGTGGTTTCTTAAAGTTATCCCTATTATGTAACCCCCTAGTGTAAAATATTGTAATGAACAAAAGCGCTAGTGTAATGCAATTCATAGATATTGAAAAGGTTAGTGGTAATCCAGAAAAATCTATGAGGTGAACAAATGAGTGGGTTCTTGTTCATGTCCAGGTTTGTGGTGAACCTATGTGAAAACCATGAAAGGGTGATGGGAGGTTTCTTTCATTTGAATCAAGATCATGAGCCAGAAGAGTTGGGCTTACTACATATGTAAGGTGTGAGTTCTTACCATGTTCACACTAAGGGGGGATGTTGGGAAATATATTGTTGGTGTTCACATAATGTGAGTTGTTAGTGCAACTCATGTAGCTATTTACATATGTGACAATAATTATTTGTTGAGGTTTGTTTGTTTGTTGAGTTGTTAAAACAACTCATCAAAATAGATAATTTGTTATACAAGTTCCTCCTATAAAGTAGGAGATGTAACTCCTATATATTTGTAATATCTCATTGAAGAAATCAAATGAATGGAAGTAAAATGTTTGACATGTGTTAAATTTAATTATTCTCTTAAATCCCTCTCGATTTCTTCAATCACTATCTATTTATTTTTATCTCTCTCCCTCTCTATTTATTTTTTGTCACATTAGTTATATCTCACTCTCGCTCTCGTTATCTCTATCTCCCTATCTCTCTATCTGTGTCTATCTATATCTCATTATGTCTACTTATCTCTCTTATTCTCTTTATCCTGCATGCTTTATATTTATATCTCTTTTTTTAATCTCTCTCTCTCTCTCTCTCTCTCTCTCTCTATTGAGCTATATATCTCTCTCCCTCTCCATATATATTGAGTTATATCTCCCTCTCCCTCTATTCTTATCTCTCCTCTACCTATCTCTCTCCCTCTCCCCTCTATTTATATTTGTCTCTTTCTCTCCCCACCCCCTTTGCATCCCCCTCTATATATTTCCCCTTTTCTTCCTCCCTAATTACCTCCCTATCCTCTATCTATCTCTATATCTTTACACTCCCTCCCTTTCTCTTCCCTTATATCTCTATCTCTCTCTTTCTCTTCATATATAACTCTATATCCCTCTCTATCCCACCTTCCTACATCCATCTCTACTTCTCTCTATTTGTCTAACTTTCTAGTTATATGTCTTTCTATGTTTCTCTCCCTCTCCCCCTCTCTCTATATCTCTTTATATCTTTATCTATCTGATGCCCTGTGAAATGGACAAACATTAGATTAAAGCTTGTGGCCGTATAACACCCAAAAACACAAGAAACCATTAGTGTTAATCAACAAAAAACTAATCTAAGCAAGCATATCAAAAAAGACACTAAAAACATGATAAAATATTTAACTATGGAAGTAAATTCAAAAAGGCATCTCCAAATGCCTTTTAAGATGTTCTTAGTTCATTCTCCTTTGTTCCTTTCCTTTCCAAGTTCCAAACTAGTGTAGCTCTCAGCAGATTTTTGCACTATGGATGCTTATGGAGGTTCGAGATTGAAATATTTTAACTATGCTATGCAAGTGTAAAACAAACTAATTAGACATATTATGAAATGAACTAAGATTTATTTTAGTCCAAAATGACAATATATGTGATTTATGCTAAATGTTCTCTCTAAAATTCACTATAGATTAAATGCATACAAGTTTTCAGGATCTAGATTATGAAGAAATGGGCTCTATTTATAGGAAAAATGGAGCAATGGATGGTTGAGATTGAGTAATCTCAACAAGGGTCAAGATTGAATGATATCAAATCCATGTGTGAGATTTCGACCTGATCCCAAGATGACAAGTGTCAATATGAGATAGGTTGAGAGGAGAGGGAATAAGCATTAAATGCTTGAAATGACCTGAGAGTTAACTTAGGAGTTAAGGTCAAGGTTGGGTTGAGTGAATAAATTCTTTATTCAAAGAATAAAGCTTTTATCTAATGGATAAACTCTTGTGCAAAGGTAAAAGGGATAACCATGGTCAAAGCAATAAACGCTTGAGGAGACACATGAGTCACATGAGGGTTGAGTTAGGGGTTAACCATAAATGGTCATGTAAGAGCCATAAGTGGTTTGGAAGACTTTAGAGGTTAAATTGTTGAACACACCAAGCATTTAATGTTTTTCAATGACTTTGAAGTCTTTGAGAAGTGACTCCAAGTTGCTTAGGAATGTGACAATAATTAGGGGATGGATTAGGCTAATTAGGAAGGGGTTAGAAGAATCTAGAAGGGGGTTAGGATTGGAAGTGGGTTTGGTGGGTAAGGGAAAATAAGATTTTAATTTAAAATAAAACTAATTTATTTCAACTTGTGGTTGCAACTTGCATTTGTAAGAAAATGCAAGTGGGGGGGATTTATGATTTAAATAAATGTTTTATTTAATTTATTTAAAAGAGGAAAGAGGATTAAATTGAATAAATAGGATTTATTCATTTAATTGAGTGTGAATTTGGTTGAATGAATTAATAAAAATAATTTGAATAATTTATTTAATTAATAGGAGAATGTTTGAAGATGAATTAATTAAATGTTAATTTAATTAACTGATGGCTAGTGGATTTTTAATCAAATAAATACTAAATATTTATTTAATTAAAATGGAGAGATTTATGTGACTACATTTGTCCATCTTTGAGACGGTGCGATTTATCGCATCGTTTCAAAGAAAGAAACATAGGTGTGAAGAAATATGCCCCATAAAATTTTAATTTAATGGGTGGTATGCCCCCTCGAGAGATGGGCCAAATTTTTTTTTTGAAAAATCGAGCGATCTCTCGTAAAAGAATGAAAATTGGCAGGGTGGTAGAAGAGAAGAAGTTAGCAATGCTGGTAAAAAATAGAAGAAATCGGAGATAAAATGGAGAAATGGGAGGCTCAGGAAGTTCACGGGGACCACGACGGTGAGCAGGGGAAAATTAGGGTTATGGCGAAGGGTTTATACTGGGAGAAAGGGGTGATAACAGACTCATTTGCATTTGCGGCCATAGTGAAATTTGAGCTCTGAGAGTGATCTTTTGGAGGAGCAAGCAACAGTCAGGATGTCAGTTCCCATAGCAGAGCACCGATTAGAGCAAGTCTGTCAATTCTAGCGGCCAGACGACTACGAACCAGTGGTATGTGAATTTGAATTTTAAATTTTTGTGCATTTTTTATATGTTTTTGTTGAGTCCAAGTTGAGTCGACACAATAGCGCTAAAACTGTGTTTTGGCACTGTTGTTAACTTAATTAGGGCTATTGTGCCGCTATGACGCTATTGCATAGTGGTTTGAGCGCTTTTGCCAAGGTTAGCACTATTGCATAGTTGTTTTAGCGCTTCCATTTGTTTAGCGCTATGTGGTAGTTGATTGAGTGTTGTTGTGGTGAGGTAGCGCTATTGTGTAGGAAAATAGATGCCTCAGTTTGTTTGAATAAAAATCTTCCGATGCCAATGATGGATGGATGGAGAGATGAGGTGAGAGTTGTTTTGAACCATAGCAGCCCTAATGAGACTTAGGTCATTAAGATAAATATTTGCTCAAGTCTAGGTGTGCCATGATTGTTTACCTATTGAGACCCGAAGATACTTGATCAAAGTATCTATTGATAGTCTAGGTTTAAACTTAAGAAAGTTTAAAACAAAACAACTGATGATGATGGTTGATGCACTTGTGTAGGAGGATTTTCGCGTCTTACAGTTGTGTGAGAGGCATCCCACCACATAGGTGTTGCGCGATCAGTTGACAGAGGTCAAGGTGGATTGCATTGCAGTGACAGGACTGTACGATGTGATGTATATGCCCGTGATTCGGATGAATCACGATTTGATTATAGCATTGGCAGAGCGGTGGCATAGTGAGACATGTACATTTCACTTAGCGCAGGGGGAGATGATAGTTACACTAGAGGATGTATGGCGCAACCTACACATTCCCATTCGAGGAGACCTGGTGACTGTTAGGGTTCCCACAAATACTGAGAGGCGGGGTGAATCAGTATCTGACGAGTAATGAAATTTTCTTGAAACTGAATATGCAGAACATAAAGTAATAGTATACCAGTATGCAAGAATTAATGTAAATAACAGAATCAAAAACATCCACATGAAAAGAACACCATAACACAAGATGTTTAACGAGGAAACCCAGTGTGGGAAAAACCTCGATGGGATTTGTGACCCACAATATTCACTTACTAGCCAATAAGAGAATATTACTTACAATAGGGGCCTGCACATGCAGGAAGGCCAACTGCCTAGAGCTCATTGCTCAATAAGAAGTCACACTGACTTACAATGAGGATTTACACAAATCCAATATTCTGTACTGCTTTACAATAGCATCTTCAATGCCAGATTCAGTACCGGTTCTTGCTCTATTCTTTACATATACCCTTGACCTACAATTCGCACATTAGGTCTACCTTATAATTTATTTTATGCTTTCTATCCATATACTACAAATGTCTATAATGATCTCTTTTATATACAAGAGTCATTTTACAATTTGCCAAGTCGGCTTACAATAATAAATAAAATATTACATATCAAAAATCCTGTCGGCCTCAATGTCGGTATACATGTTCTTTTTTGTGCTGGTGTACATCTTCTGTGCCGGTGCCGGTGTAGATTGATCTTGCTGATGTCGGTGCACTGTCTTGTTTGAGTAATGCTTTGCCGATATAATGTCTTGCTAGTGCCATAGGATTGCAAGGTTGCCTATGTAATGCTTTGCCGATGTAATGTCTTGCCGGTGCCATAGGATTGCAAGGTTGCTTGTGTAATGCTTTGTTGGTGTAATGTATTGCTGGTGCCATAGGATTGCAAGGTTTCCATCAATGACAAAACCTTCAATCATACACAATGTCTCATTGGAGTGTCCATATGCCAACAATCTCCCCCTTTGGCATTGATGGCAACACTCATGAGAAATTTCAAAAAGATATCCAAAAATGTGTAGATGAAAAATGTTACCAAAAATGTGAGAGCTCCCCCTGAGCATGTGATCCCTATGTTTTGAATTTTCTCATCTATTACTCCCCCTTTGGCATCAATGACAAAGGTTAGTAGATTTTGTAGTTGTACCAATTCATAACCTCAACCTTGTAGTTGGGTAGTTATTATATGAAGAATATCTCCCAAAATTAAGTTTATGCCATCCATAAACTTCTTGCTCTCCTTTATTGCTATCTTAGTTCTGTATAATGTACTGGTGAGATGCTGCAAGTGCTCTGCCAGTGTTTTGCTACCCTGAGTTAGTGCCTCTAAGATTTCCTTCCACAGAGATGCTAAATAGTCCAATCATAGACTTAGTTTAGATCTCAAGAATTTTGCCTTGTTTATTATTTTCTCTTTCTCTCTTTCTAATTTGAGCAATTCGTCCTCAAAATTTGTTATCTTTTCCCCAAAAACTGATAATGTATCGGGTGAGTTAACAAAATTATCAGCAAGTTTATTGATCTCTTCCTGTACCTTGCTCATCCTTTTGTCTACATCTATGGTCAAAAAGTTTATCTTATAGGTGTCTTTGTACAGAGTTATGTACTCTTTCAATAAATTGCACAGTTCTGGTAGAAGTGTGTCAAATTCCCTGTTACACTTCTTTATTCCTTCCTCAAAGAATTTTTGTTTCTCTTTTTCTACATTTTCCTTTACAGTTTCTACCTTTGTTTGCTCAAAATTTCTAGAAATATATTTACAAAGTGTATCTAACTGACCTAAAGAATCTTTGTTGGCTATATTACAATTGGGAGCTATTGATTTCAAAACTAGAATTGAATCATCTATCACTTTATAAGCTTGTGAGCTATAATTAGTTATTTTCTTGATAGATTCGAGCAATACCTCTGTTACATTTGATGGTGACCCAACAAACTGAGTGTCGGTGGAAGTGACCATGCTAGTATTGACCTCTAGTAGGTCTGTTTGTGTCTCCATCTCTTTAAGGATTGGTTTTCCTGCATCATTTCTTACTGGTGGCATCTGTTCTGGAGCCTTTAGCTCTGTTGGTGTTCCAGATTCTATCTTTTTCTCTGAATCTGCTGCCGGTTGCTCTTTGTTTCATGCTTTATCTATTGTATCCTTATCTACCACTATGTTGATTTTCTGAGTATCAACATTCACAGTATATAGGACTTCAGGATTAGGATTATTATCCTCTGTGTCCATGCTCTCAGCTGCCAGCTAATCTTCTGCAGTTGTTGTTTTTACGGGTGGAGTATTTAAAGGAGGTGGGGGTAAGTTGTCTCTAATCTTGATACTTGGTGGTCCGCCAACTTTACCTTTCCCTTTATCCTTGTCCTTCTGATATACCAAAATGGGCTTGGGATTCCTATATTCTTCTTGTTTTTCTTTTTCAACCAAGAATGTATCCCAACCATTTTCTGTTTCCTCTGAAACTTCAGTAACTCTACCTGCCATTGGTGATATTTGTCAGTGTGCAGTGGAAAAAACTATCCGGTTGGCCTGAGCTATCAGATCATTAATTTCCTTAGGTGAGTTGACCGGGTATACTACAAGTAATTTCACTATTTTTATTTTCTTATCCAACTCAATTATTCCTTGCCTTCTGACCTCAAGTCTTTTATATAGTTCATCAGGAATTTCATTTAGGACTTGCATCAAAAACTTTTTATACATGTCCATGTGTAATATGACACTCTCTTCAACTTATCCTTTCTCATCATCTGATAGGGTGTCATAGATTTTCCCTATGTTTTTCAATTTACCTTCCTCTGTGATCTCATTCAGTAATATGTCAAGAGGGGCAAAGTCAGTGTTTGTCTTCTTCTTCTTTTTGGGGTCAGCTTCTTCTTAGGTGTGGCTTTCTTGACTGGAGATCTCACGGTTTGTTGCTTTTGTCTTGTCCTTCTAGGTGAAGGAGTGGTTACCGGTGAGGGGTCTCTTTTCCTAACAACTCTTTTGAAAGTTGCTAGCATATCTCCTTCTGAGGAAGTATCTACCAGTGATAGATGAGTTTCAGGTTATTGGGCTACCAACTCTTCTTCTGTTATGTCGGTTTTCTTTAGTACATCTTCCTTTATGGCTTTTTCTTGTTTGGTTCCTTTCCTCACACATGCCTCAACTTTCTTTACTCTCTTTTTAGATTGAATTTGACTTTCGATGGTCTCAGCACTACCAAATACTTCTTTCTTTGGTTCATTGGGGGCTTCCAGAAGTGCTTTGGCATAAGTTTCCACTATGTGGTCATCTGTTTCATACCCCATCTCTGTAACCCAGACTATCCTTGGAATGACTGCTTCCATCCAGATCTCATCCTTTTTTATTACAAAACATATATCATCCTTGTATTTGTTGACAATTTCCTGTGATAGTCTAATTCTTTTATTCATTCTAACTTTTAATGCTTGAAAATACTCATTGATATTCTTTTCTCTATTTTCACCCATGTTGTTGAATAAGTCAGACAATTGTTTTCCTACTGGTATGTCAAATCCAAAATCCTTGTTGCCTATACCGGGAGCCTGTTTGGTTATATGTAGCATTAAGTATACAAGTAAATTTCCAAATCTAAAGGTTCCTTTCTTATCCTTCTTGATTTTTGCTAAATTCTCAATTAACTTGTCCTTTAACCATTCACAGATATCAATTTTTACATTGTCTTTAACCATGTCATAAGCACTCTTTATGCATAAACTGGAAACTAAGTTAAGCCTATTTGCATGAGTTGCTTTGTAACCTAGAATCATGCTAACAAATCTAACATTTGTATCGGTCACATCATTAACCCTCAATGATCTCTTGTCGCATGTTGCACCAGTTAAGTTTGTTACCAAGTCATTGGAGACCTTCTTGGTTTTATCGGGTCTGTTACCGGTGGAAGGTAACCCTATTACTGCTTTCACAGCTTCCTTTGTAATTTTATGCACTGAGTCAAGCCAAAAAGAATGAACCATGTACCCTACTTAGAACTATCCTAACCACTTCCTTGGGAAATTTAGGAATGCAGAGGATTTCAGTGAATCCTAGGGTTTCAACAATTTTATGTTCAGGTTTCACATTCCCAGAGTTGTCACATATAACAGACTTATACATGTTTTTGATTTCTTCATCACCTAATTCCTCTATGTTGCAATGAATATACATTCTAGGGTCTTTTACATAAACAACACCTTTTGGAATTTTTGAAAAAGCACTTGTGTTGTCATCTTTCTTAGCTACCTCGGGAACTAGCTAAAACATGGGCCTAGGTCATTTTATAACCTCAACTACTGTAGGGTTTGCTATGAATTCAGGTGCAGAGGAAGATGCCATGATGATAAATACCTTTTTCTGCCCTTGGATGGATTGATTGTTGAAGTGCTTTGCCTCTCTACTCGGAATGCCTTAGCTCGGAAATCTTCACGCTCTCTGAAAGTTTGAATTCACGGTGAAATGAAATGGAGCCAAAAACCTTATTTTATAAAGTCTTTTCTACTACCTACCACATTAATTACTTGCCGGTAATGTATTAGCTCAACTTTATTTGCCGGTAATGAAAGATTTTCAACTTATTTTCTCTAACCGAGGGAATAATAGCACATGTGTCATTTGATTGCCAAACCCTCAAGATAATTTTCTTCAATTTGATGAAGAACATCCTGTCGGTGGAGCATTGCTCTGTCCTACCAGTGGAGCATCATATTGTCCTACCAGTGAAGCATTTGTTGGTTCTACCGATGGAGGAGTAACCCCAATATTTAGATCACCTTTTCTAATCCATTGCTTTGAAAATTATTGCTTAACCTCTTCAACCTTTTCTTTACCTTTCAAGCTAGTACTTATGTTATCTATCGGTGTACCTTTACTTCTACAAAATTTAGCAATATGACCAATCTTGTTACATGCATAACAAGTCACATTATTTTTCTGAATGGCTTTCCCATAACCTATGTTGGTTTGTGTTCTGCATTTATTTGATAAATGACCAAATCTTCCACAAACATAACATCTTACATTCATTCTGCAATTTTCAGAGTTATGACCAATTTTGTTGCATTTGGTGCATTGACCGGTGGGAGGATTGATGTTTTGACAATTCCTAGACCTACATTCATTTGCCCTATGACCATATTTATTACAGTTAAAGCATTTTCCATTGAATTTGTAAGTATTATAAGGTCTTACCGGTTTGCTGTGATCCTAGGTATTTGCAGTACCGGAGCTTTCTCCAACTTCAAATCCAATTCTAGAAGTGTCACCTTTGGGTTTTTGATTCTTCAATAAGGTACCAAGTTCTTTTGAGCTTTTCTTGAATTTTTCTTTGTGTTGATTTGCAGTTTCCAAATCCCTTTCCAAGATTTCTTTTTGTCTCATTAGTTCATTTGAGTCATTCTGAGTATGCATCAGATCTGTCTTCAACATGTCATGTTCATAGCTAAGTCTTGTGTTCTCATTTGTTGCATCACTTAGTCTTCTGGTCAATTCTTCTTCATTCTTCTTTCTGTCTTCAATCTCTTTGCAAAATCTCATAGTCATATCCTGCATTTCATTTTTTGTTGTCATGATCTCTTGTTTCAATTTGCTTATCATATCATTTAGTGATTCCTTTTCATCATTCTCATTTTGCAATTTTTCACAAAGTTCTCTTCCCTTGTTTCTTGTAACAGTAAGATTTTCTTGAAGTGCCTGAATAATGTCCTGAACCTCGGTGGGATTCGTGACCCACAATATTCACTTACTGGCCAATAAGAGAATATTACTTACAATAGGGGCCTACACATGTAGGAAGGCCAACTGCCTAGAGCTCACTACTCAATAAGAAGTCACACTGACTTACAATGAGGATTTACACAAATCCAATATTCTGTACTGCTTTACAATAGCATCTTCAATGCCAGATTCAGTACCGGTTCTTGCTCTATTCTTTACATATACCCTTGACCTACAATTCACACATTAGGTCTGCCTTATAATTTATTTTATGCTTTCTATCCATATACTACAAATGTCTACAATGATCTCTTTTATATACAAGAGTCATTTTACAATTTGCCAAGTCGACTTACAATAATAAACAAAATATTACATATCAAAAATCTTGTCAGCCTTAGTGCCGATATACATGTTCTTTTCTGTGTCGGTGTACATCTTCTGTGCCGGTGCCGATGTAGATTGATCTTGCTGATGTCAGTGCACTATCTTGTTTGAGTAATGCTTTGTCGGTATAATGTCTTGCCGGTGCCATAGGATTGCAAGGTTGCCTGTGTAATGCTTTGTCGGTGTAATGTCTTGCTGGTGCCATAGGATTGCAAGGTTGCCTATGTAATGCTTTGCCAGTGTAATGTCTTGCTGGTGCCATAGGATTGCAAGGTTGCCATCAATGATGAAACCTTCAATCATACACAATGTCTCATTGGAGTGTCCATATGCCAATAGTGACATATGACCGATCTTGGGGAATAGCAGCTATACAATGGTTTTTTGAGGAGGATGTGTATATTGATGATGGTTCGATAGCCTGGGAGGACATAGCAGCCTTGTATGATCCATTACCAGTAGTGTTATCAGAGATTCTTGGGGACTGTTGTGTCCAGATAGACGATCACATGGTCTTGTCATTAGTTGGGGGCAGGTGATTGAGCAGATGATTACAGAGGAGACCCAGTTTGCATGGGGACCGTGCGTGCTATCACACTTATATCAAGATCTTCATGAGGTCGCATACTGAGGAAGGGGCTCATTGGGAGTGGGTATCATGTTACTATATATTTGGGTGTGGGAGCATCTACCTATGACTCGATCAATCAGACTGAGATTTTGGGTAGTGGATCAGCCCTATGTATACATGTATGGAGGGATGATGAGTCAACCCCACCTAGGGAAGTTAGAGTGGTGGCGGTGGGCACTGGATGACTTGGATATAGTGATATGGAGGCCGTATTTGAGTGTGAGCCATGGGAGGATGATGTGGAGGCATTTCCATATGTGTTCATGATGCAGTACCTCATTGGTAGGACAGCCTACAATGTGGAGAGATAGTTGCCTAGCAGGGTGTTGAGACAGTTTGGGTGGAGGCAAGGATTGCCTAGTGGTTTGGGAGAGTATGCACGGGTAGTACGAGGTACTTATGGGGGCTAATGCTACTCTATGATTAGGCATTGGCAGAGTTCCACACACTACAGGTGAGACCATGGTATATGAGGCCGAGGATGGTGGATGTTGGGGTGTCAAAGGAGTATACGCAGTATATTGCAGCACATCCGATTCTGCGGATATCAGATCTGGCAGAGTCGATTCCATATTTTGAGGAGAGGGGATGGAGATGGAGGAGGAGAGGAGGTTGCAGAGTAGTAGGTGGACGAGGGAGAGGGGATGGTGGTGGTGGGGATGGAGGAGGAGGAGGAGGGGGTGGTGGGTTTGGAGGAGGTGGTGGATTCAGAGGTGGGGGTGCGGGTGGTGGTCGATTACAATAGAGAGGGAAAGGTGGGCAGTCATTGTGGATATCTCAGGGACCTTTGATGCAGGGAGGCATGAGATTAGGTTGAAGGGATGCCGGTGAGGGATAGGCACCTATGGATACAGAGGAGGGAGCCACGGGAGAGGGAGCCACTGGGGAGGCACCTATGGATATGGGGGAGGGAGCTATAGGTGGAGATCTATGGGATCATATGATAGGATATTTGCAGACTCACGTAGAGGATTTGGAGGTAGAGGTAGCAGCTAGAGATGTGCAACTATTTGCGCGAGAGTTAGAGCTTACTGTGGTGCTGCGGGAGAGAGATCAGGCCATGGACAGGGTGATCCAGTTGTAGGAGAGAGTGAGGATTTTGGAGGGAGTATAGGGATAGGGGCCATCTGTGGAGTCATTGGCAAGGGAGGTATGAAGAGCAGGTGGAGAGGTTGATTACTGGCAGGCCTATACAAGTAGGAGGTGCCATCTATTTGATGGGCACTGAGTTATTCATAGATGCGTCGGGAGAGATCGAAGCAATCTCATAGGATGTAGAGCAGTGGTGGTGTGACGGGTCCTCCCCGGAGAGATAGATCAAGTGGTGTAGGGACTAGTGGGGGAGCAAGTGGAGATGGGGGTGTAGCATCTAGTCAGAGTGGCATCTGAGAGAGTATTTTGTATGTATTTATTTTATCATTTGGACTGTACCTTGGATGGCTCTTGGTAGCCAATTTTTTGGACTTCATTGTACTTTGATACATGTATATTTTTGGCGATATGATATGATATATGAGGAGATCCCATATTTGTGATGATATGCATGTTGATGATATGTATGGATGTTTATGCATGATGATGATTTTATGATTTTATGCTTAGATGGATACTTTGTACTCGCTATATGTATGTGTTTTTATGAGATGATGCCTATATGCATGTTTTTATGATGATTTATTATTACATTATGTCTATATGTATTTTTGTGTACGAATGAGAGGCTAACATGTGGATGCAAGTTGATATATGTGTCCATGATGTGTTTGGTGCCATAATGCCTTATGCATGTAATGTCATGATGGTTATGTGTGCATAATGCAATGATGATTATGATGGTACTTTGGATTTTGATAAGACAATGAGATAATGATATGCAATGATGTTTATGATACAATGTGCTAAAATGAATGATTTTATATATGTAAATGCATCTAGATGTCTATTAGATGAGTGCAATATGGATAAACAAGTGTGAAATAGAAATGTTTAAATGATGATTTCTAAATGAATGCATATGGATAATGTATGAACCAATGTTGAGGCAAATGATTGTGTTTTGATGATTCTAAATGTTGGAAAATATGATGAAGTGAAATGATAATGCAATGATAATGCCAACTCATGAATAGCTGCACCTTAAGGCAATTAAAAAGTAGAATGAATGCATGTTTGTAATGAATTCTAAATGAAATGAATTGAATGAGTAAAAATATACTAAATAGATAAATGAATTCACTTTAACTAACAGATAGATAAATAGATGTATGCAATGATAAATGATGATAAATGATGATTGGTAACTGACACTAAAGAATACATAGTAATGGTTGATACAATCAAGGACAATTGTATCATATGAATGAATCTAAATGTCATGATTTATGCAATGATGAAATGATATAATAAGACTAATGTCAATAAATGATAATGAACTATATGTAATTTTATGCAACTAAATGATATGAAATGCACTCAATGTAAATGCAACTAAATTTAATGATGATGATATGATCATGATAGATGAATGCAAGGTTGTTTAGACTTTGCATGATGCACTGATGATGTATAAGAGTACTCTGTCATGATTGTATCCAAGACCAACTCAATTTTCACATAACTACTCATATTAACTTTGTTCACACTTGCACACAAAATTATGTATATGAATAATGAATGAATAAATGGATGGGCGATATGCAACGGAATGCTATATAAACAGATGAGATGGAATGACTATCCATAGTGCTTTATTTTCATCATTGAGCTTTTAAAATGTTGTAAGAAAATACAAGCAACTTGACATAATGATTCAAGATGACCCGAGTATTCCTTACATGGATTTTAATATAGCAAGTTAATACAAGCAACTTGATATAATGGATCAAGTTGACCTAAGTATTGCTTGTAGAATAGACAAGGATTATCTCCTTTCATGCATGACTTGGAACGTCCTCCTTGATCTTTTGTCGATCAAATCTTGAGACAAGCTCATACCATAGTAAGAGATAAACCAATATCGAGTTTGGATGAGGTAGTAGGAACCAAAGATGAAGCATGGTACCTGCAAGCAAACAACATATATAAAGAATAAAGAATATGGACCCTCGATAATGGTTCATGCTCGTATGGTCAAGGTATACACTGTAGTTAGCAATCCGTAGTGATCTATGACTGTATTTTGCCTATGATCACATAGCTTAGTGAACTTCCCACGTAGACACCATTAGGACATGCCCCATTACTTCGTCGGAATAATTCGCAAAAGATACACAAATAATGTTGTAGGAACCTGATATATATAAACGAATGAATAACCTACAAATCAACCAAGTACTTGATAGCTAAAACAAAATTTTCTTGTCAAAGAAAATGTCATCTTGTCTTTGTTTTGGTAAGGAAGGATACATCCTTGTTTAGACTCTTTGCATGTTTGATGTTGATTGTTTGGTTGATCGGATAAGTGGTCATTGTTGGAGTATTTCACAATGTTTGGTTAGTATCTGCTTTTGAAAAAATTATGTACAAGGCGTTGCCATGTTTTTGATTGATTTTTGATATTTTATTATGTTTTTGGATTTTGTGAGATAATTTTGATTGTTTTTGTATTTTCTGAGACAATTTTGCCAATGTTTTTGGTATTGTGATGATTGTTTTTGAATGTTTTTGGATTTTGTGAGATAGTTTTCAAATGAAAACACAGTGAATCACAAAATGATGTAGTATCCACTTCCATCAAACTAGATTAAGGGTATTGCCCCCAGTTAGACATGACTATGAAAAAGCGGGATGCCAGACATGTGAGGTACTTATCCTGGATTGCAGATCAATAACAAGCCATGGTTTGGACCGATGGATGGGTGGATGTAGTGAATGTGATTGCAACAAGTCTAAAAGACAAAAGGAGCCATAGCCTATACAAGTGGTGCCTATTTGCCAGGTTTTCACCATCGCACTTACCCAAGGTGCCACCGAAGTGGTTGTTCATCATTTGGATGCACGTTTTTTCTTTACTATTTTGATGTTTTTGTATTTTCTTCAGGACATTTATCTGAATGTTTTTGGTGTTTTTGTCGATATGTATGGGAGCCTGATGCTTTGTGCAGCTTATGTATAAAACCATTTGAGGTGCATGTTGTTGATCGGATCTACTAGCGGTTCTCCTACGGAAGTAGCCAACTAGTATGCCCCGAACCCAAATACAACAGCAATAACATATGGACCCAGCCAATTTGATTCAAACTTTCCCTGATGTTCTCAGTTTGGTTGGTTACGGGGATTCTCTCGGAGAACAAGATCACCTACCTCGAATGTACAAAGTCTAACTCGATGATTATAGCTTCTTCTCATGTGTTGTTGATAGGCTTTGAGGTGATTGTATGCAACTTGTTGCTTCTCATCAAGTAGCTCTAAATATTGAAGACGGGATACTTTGTATGTTTCATCATCTATGAGATTGTGTAAGGAAACTCATAGAGATGGTATCTCGACCTCAATAGGTAAGATAGATGTTGTGCCATAGACTAGTGAGTAGGGAGTTGTGCCTGTAGGGGTTCAAATGCTAGTTCGGTATACCCATAGTGCTGGATTCAATTCAATCACGACCGGCATCATTGACTATCTTCTTGAGGATTCTTAATATGTTCTTGTTTGATGCTTCGGCCTGACCATTGCCTTGTGGGTAATAGGGAGTGGAAAAGCGGTGCTGGATGTGGAATTTTTCACAAAGCTTATGAACATCCTGATTTTTGAATGGAAGTTCATTATCTGTGATGATGGACATAGGTACACCATATTGGTAGATGATGTAATTTAGGATGAATGAGGTGATCTGCTTGTTGGTGACTTGGGTAAGTGGAACAGCTTCGATCCACTTTGTGAAGTATTCAATGGTGGTAATAATGAATTTGTGGCCGTTGGATGAAGATGGATGGATTTTACCCACAAGGTCAAGTCCCCATTGACAAAAAGGCTATGGTGTTGTGATCGGTTGCAATTCCTGTGCTGGTGCAAGTATCAGGTCTCCATGAACTTGGCATTTCTTGCACTTTCTAACAAAGTAGTAGGAGTCTTTTTCCACAGATGGCCAATAGTATCCAGTGCGTAGGAGTTTCTTGGCTAGTGACGGACCGCTTGCGTGAGTTCCACAAATTCCTTCATGTACCTCTTCCAAGGCCTTTGCTATCTCATCATGTTCCAAACATCAAAGGAGAGTACCATCAAGACTGTGTTAGTATAGGGTTTCAACAATAATGGTATATCGAGCGGTTTGGTGAATGAAGGTTTTACGTTGGTTATTCGATTGGTTAGAAGGAAGCATGTGATCGCGGAGGTAGGTGTAGAACTCACTGTACCATGGGGATTCAGAACCGATAAGGTGACATATCATCTCAGATTCGAGGATATCATAAGCAGGAATCCAAAATTGTTTGACCAAGAACTCGTAGCGTGTTGAATTCTGTGGAAGATCTAGGAGAGATGCAATGGTAGCCATAGCGTCAACAACTTGATTTTGATCTTTGGGTATCTGCTCAAAGGTTATAGTAGTGAATGATGTTTTTAATTTGTCCACCATTTGTTTGTACGGCATGAGTTTGTCATCCTTGGTCTGATATTCATCTATTGCTTGTCGAATGACTAGTTGGGAGTCGCCGTATACTTGTAGTTCTTGTAACTTCCATTATATGGCTAGCCTGAGTCCTGTGATCAAGGCCTCATATTCAGCTATGTTGTTTGTGCATGGAAATGTGAGCCTGTAAGACTTTGGGATGTTGTCACCTTGAGGTGTGATAAACAGAATGCTTGCCCCTGATCCATGTCTAGTATATGAGCCATCAAAGTATAGTTTCCATGGTTGTGCTGATGTGATCATGAATATCTATTCATCTGGAAAATTGGAAATGAGAGGATGATTGCCTATGAGTGGTGCATTGGCCAACTGATTTGCAATGACTTGTCCTTTGATAGCCTTATGGTCCACATACTCAGTGTCAAATTCACTTAGAATCATCACCCATTTGGCCAAGCGGCCTGTCAATGTTGTTTTGCTAAGTAAGTACTTGAGTGGATCAATCTTTGCAATGAGATGTACTTTATGTGTCAACAGATAGTGTCTCAGTTTAGTGGCTACCAAGATTACTACTAGGCAAGCTTGCTCAATAGGAGTGTAATTGAGTTCATAGCCAACCAGTGTGCGAGAGATGTAGTAAACAACACACTCTTTCCCTTCTGCATTATGTTGTGCCAATAGTACACCTAATGTTGTACTTGTTGCTGATATATAGAGTAATAAAGGCCTACTCGGATCTAGTGGAATCAGCAATGGTGTATTCATAAGATAGTCTTTAAGCATCTGGAATGCTTGCTGGCATCTAGTATCCCATTGAAAGCGGATGTTCTTGTGTAACAGGTGGGTAAATGGGTGACACTTATCTGCCAGTTGTACAATGAATGTTCAGATGGATTGTAGGCGCCCTTGTAATGTCCTTAGCTAACTGATGTTCTTTGGTGGTGGCATGTCGATGTTTGCTTTGACCTTTGTTGGGTTGACCTCAATGCCTTTGCTTGAGACAATGTATCCTAGAAGCTTCCTTGAGGTTACTCCAAAGACACATTTCTTTGGGTTGAGTCGAACATGATATTGTTCCAGTCTGTCAAAGATTTCCTCTAATATGTCCAGATGACCTTCTCTTATGAGTGATTTTGCCTATAAGTCATCGACATAATCTTCCATTATAGTATGCATCATGTCATGGAAGATGGTGGCCATTTCTCATTGATAGGTCGCCCCTGCATTCTTTAGACCAAAAGGCATTACATTCTAGCAGTATGTTCCCCATGGACATGTGAAGGTCATCTTATGTTGATCCTCTGGTGTGATCTTTATCTGATTGTACCTTGAAAAGCCATCCATGAGTGAAAGCATGGCATGTCCTACTGTTAGGTCCACTATTATGTCGATGTTTGGTAGGGGAAGTCATCTTTAGGACATGATTTGTTTAGATCTCTAAAGTCAGAATAGATGTAGATGCCCCCATTTGGTTTTCCGATAGGCACAATACTGGATATCCAATCTGCTTAATCAATTGGTCTAATAAAACCAACATCTAGGAGTTTCTTAAGTTCTGCCTTGACTAGTACTGCAATCTGAGGATGCATTTTGCGAAGCTTCTGCTTGATAGGTTTGGCTCCTTCTGCGATAGTGAGGTGATGCATGACTAAATCAAGATCAAGCCCA
Source organism: Cryptomeria japonica (assembly GCF_030272615.1). NCBI lineage: Eukaryota > Viridiplantae > Streptophyta > Pinopsida > Cupressales > Cupressaceae > Cryptomeria > Cryptomeria japonica. The sequence goes on along the minus strand of NC_081406.1, from coordinate 45,738,894 downwards.
GGCATGTCTGCAAATGACCATGCGAAGTTGATCTGGCACTTCTGGAAGAACTCTACAAACTTAGGTTGTTCCTCTAGAGTTAAAAGAGATGCCAGATGTATGTGGTGAGGAGTTTCAGTAGTCCCCACATTGTATTCTTTGGCTTCCTCAATGAGAATTGTTGATCGTTCCTATTGTGTGCTAGAAGGGAGAATGTCAAACCTTTCATCCTCAGGTTCCTTAGAGAAATTTTCACCATTGGATACGTTTTTTCTTTTTACTTTTGTGGGATCAAACAGTGCCACGGTGTGGTTTTCACTGGAAGATCCATGTTTTATTGTTATATTTTGGCAGCTAAAAGGTTTGGCATCCACCCCAAAGTATGTTGTGTTGTTAAGTTCTATGGCAAATCCAACTTTGTGATCCCCGCTTGGTGTGTTATCCCGTAGTTCCAAAAAGTCAATGATTGCCTCATCATTTTGGAAATGGTCAAGACATGGGGGATTAGGTTGGTTCCATTCAATGAGTTCATGATGGACAATGGGCATTACCTCATCGATTAGGTTAAATTCATTAGATGTGTCAGTGAGATTTAAGATGTTGTGATGAGGGTCGTTGATGGTACTCTCCCTATCAAAATCAGGCGTAGGATGTGATGTAGGGTTTGTGGAAGAAGTTTCCAGCTCAAGAACCCACGAGGTATTTATCTATGCTTCTCCGTAAACAGGGATGTCTTTGCGAGGTGGAGGTGGTGATGTGTCTTCCTCATCTGAAGTATTAAGCTATATGGAATCGAATTCCCACTCATGTGAGTCAGTTTCTGAGTCATTGTCTAGTAGCTGGTTATTGTACCATACTAGGATATCCTTTGACTTAAACGCTGCAGGTATGATTGGTTGATGTATCATTGTAGATGAAATGATCGATATTGGAGGAAGGATTATGGGGGTCAACGAATCTAATATAGGGAGTATTGGTAGTGTTGATTTTGTTGCTTCTATTGGAATTGCCAATGTTGTCGATACTACTAGGGGTTATGACATAGTTGCCACTGCTAAGGGTGCTATTGATGTTATTGATGCTGTTGATGGGGTTGCTGGTCTGATTGGTGGGATGATGGGTTTTGTAGATGGTTTTGCTAGGATTTTTAGCCTCAATGGGGCAGTTGCTATGGTGTTTGATGTTACTTTTATAATCAAAGGTGACCTCTTTGTAATAGGTTGATATAGTGATTTGTTGGGTTTCCCTTTGAATCTGAGTTTAGGAAGGATCTCCTTTTGAAAGCCTAATCTTGTGTTATCTTTGGGTTTTAATTTCGGCTGGAGAAATTCATGTCTTCCTTGCTTGCAAGGTCCCAAAGCACTTTGACCATCATAACCCATTCTTTGCATAATGAGAAGGCCTTTGCCATATTGATTTGTGGGAAGCTTAGCTTGTGGGATGTCCGCGGTGATTGGGTCTTTATAGATCCATTCTGCTAAGTCGTCATCTCCAGTCTCTTCTTCTTGACTCTTTCCAAGGATGAATGGTGTCAAAGTACATGATGGCTTGATTAGTGGTTGTTGAAGTAACCGTTGAGGTTTGTTGTGAGTTCTAGGAGAAGTAGGCATTTGTCCCACACAAAAGAGTTGGCTCAAATTGTATTCCCTGGGACCTTCCTCTTCTATTTTCATCTTGAGCTTCTCTTGCTTGGGTATAGTGGTGTTTGAAATGGAAAGAGAGGTTGGACTTATGTATGATGTGGAGGAGATGGCTTCTCTATTGTTGGGAATGATAATCTCCGGTTGATGACTGATATTATGACAATATGCAAAGGGGTTTGCATCACCTAGGATTGTGATTTCTACACCATTATGCAGGAACTTGATACACTGATGGTAGGTGGATGGAACGGCTTGCATGGCATGTATCCAAGGTCTTCCTAACAATAAATTATATGGCAGAGGAAGGTCTAGAACTTGATAGATGATGTGTTTCACCACAGGGCCCACTCGGATTGGTAGCACAACAGCTCCTTTGGATGAATGCTCTGCATCATCATATGCTTTGATTGTTATCTTCTTGCGAAGATCCACTGATTCAATTGCATATCCCAATGTTGTGACTAATTGTAGATTACAGATATTCAGGCCTGCTCCATTGTCGATCAAGACTCACTTGATCCTATGTTGGTTGATAAATCCTTCAATGTGGAGTGAGGCATTATGAGGTTGTTGGAAGGATAAGTTGTCACTTTCAAAGAAAGTGAGACAAGGTGATGACCTTAGATTTCCAACCATGGCTTGGAACTTATATGTATTTAGGTTTGCAGGGACTGGCACCTCTTGGAGAGCTTGATCCAAGATTGTTTCATAGGATGGAGATAGGCACAATAGCTCTAAGATAGATATTAGTGCGGGTGTTTTGGCTAATTGGTCCACAAGGTTATACTGCTTTGGGATAGATGGGGTGCCTTGTGGAGCTGCTTTTATGGTAATCTTGTTGCGACGTGTAACAACATTGCAAGTGGAGCTGGGATTTTTAATGGTAATAGTTGCAATTTGTTCATCAGTATCGTATAGGTGATTCACAGTGTAATTATACGCGGCTTGCATATAATTGATAGTATCTGTGTTTCTCCCTGAAGTGGAAGGACCCCTTTGATCATGTGATGGAAGTGGATTTTTAAACATGAGATGATCATTGTTTGTTGTCTTAGGGTCATGTCCTTCGATTTTGATTTCACCTCAGTCAATAAGATCCTGAATAAGATCTTTCAATCTGTGACAATTGTTTGTCTTATGTCCTTTCCCTTGATGGAAATCGCAATGTTCAGTAGCCCTTTTTTGATGAGATCCCGCTCACATTTTAAGCCTTTGGTGATCATGTCATTGAAAGAGTCTGTGTCTTTTACATCTAGGTGAAATTCCATTTCGTCATTTAAGTTGGAAATAAATATTTCCACTAGTTCTTGTTCAGGTAACTGAAGAGAACGTTTGCTAGACATTTGATGCCATCATTGCAGAAAGACTAAAAATAGCTCACCTGGTTTTTGTTTAGTGTTACATAGATCAACCATTGTGATATCACGTTCAATGTTGTGTGAGTAATGTGCCAGGAACTTCTGGACTAGCTCTTTGAAGGTCCTAATGCCACCTGGTAATCGAGAAAACCATGATGTGGTTGTTCCTCCCAAGCTTTGGGGAAAAATTCACATTAGGTATGTGTCCTCGTATGCCACTTCGAGGCAAGCTAAATGGAATTCTCTAACATGATCACAAGGATCTCCTTTTCCTCTATACTTTTCAAACTTGGGTGTTTCAAACCCTCATGGAAAAGGTGGCATATGAAGATTCTTATCAAAAGGATAGGGACAAATGTCATTAAGTGAAAACTGATTAGTTTTCACACCACTATCAAGTTGTTGGGCGAGATTTTCAACTTGTTACCGCAACATTTCTATTTCATTTGGAGGAGGAGGTGGGGGATTACCTTGATGAAGGTTGTATCTAATGTTTTCTCAACCTCTTTCATCCTCATTACGACTTTGGCGTTCTGATGCTTGTCTTAGTTGTGCAACATCAAAGTCAGAGGGTAGTTTAGCTCCTTCTTGAGCAAGTCTTAAAAAGTGAGCGTCAGCATTACTCTTGAGCCGCAGGAGTAGGAGTGCCTGGATTTTCATCATTTACATTTCCTCCAAGGGCTTCTTGGAACTCATTGATATTTTCTTCCTCTTCCTCTTCAATTTCTTGTTGTCTAGATCTTGATCTGGTATGAGCCATTTTGTTTATAAGTTTTTGTTGAAGTTTGATGAAAATGATGATAAGTTGGTGATGGAATGAAAGATTGATGTTTGGTGAAGTGCTTTGCATATAGATCCCTAGCACTAAAGATAAATGTTACCAAAGTTCTTTCTTGAATTGCTTGTTATGTTTGATTGACAAAGTTTGATGTGATAAGGTTTAGAGAGATCTGAGATGTGTTACAGACTTAACTACCTAGTAATGAGAGGATTCACTCATAGACTAGTTTTAACCTGCGTAGAAATACCTCTTAGGATGAGTTTATCCTAGATATAGAGACAATCTAAAAGTGATTTGTTTGTGTTTGATTCAAGCAATATTGAAAATAGAACTTAGGACAAAAACCTCTTTGATGTTTTGAGAGTTGGAATGGATTTAATGAGATATGAATGTGATAATGGATGAAATGTGAACTTCAATAAAAGCTTCATGTTACATAAGGGAATTATTCTTCTTCTTCCCTCTCGGGAGTGGGTGGTTCTTCCCAAGCTACGTTATATGTGATGCAAATGTCAGGAAAGAAATAAGGATTGATTTTTCCTCCTTTGTTCTTGTGATAACTCAAAGCTCGATATTGCATAAAAGCTTTGCGATTCAATGACTCTAGATCAAATTCATTTGATTTCCCTTGAAGATAAAAATGCATGTGACATAAGAAGGCTCTATGAGAGACAAAGATTTGTCTATTAAGATAGAAGAATTTCCTCCTTTTGATTAAAGTCTTTGAGCTCAATGATCTTTTCTTCAAGTTGATGTGTTGATGAAGATTCTTCTTTCTCAAGATGTAAAGAATGGTAATATAACTTGATGCTTTGATTATTGCTCTTTGTTTTTTATCTTTTTGTGTTTTGAAAATGTGCGTGTTGGATGAATACTTGTGTTGGATTTTGGTTTCTTTATGATGTTTCTTTGATAAGAAAACAAAGCAAGCACACAAACACAAGAATGTTGCCTCAAAAGGCACAAGTAGGTATGGGTCTAGATCAACCCAATCTTTTGAAATTTTTATGAGCCTTTCCTTTAAATGTATTTTAGGTGTTTCCAAAGCTTGAAGTCGGCTCAATTTGCACTGGTCTTGACTCAAAAATGAAAACACTTCAAACACTTTTTATCCCTAAGGTCAAATGGCCAGTTGTGATAATTTCAGCCCACATCTTGATATTTCTTCGACTTTGGTACTACATATCTTATGAATCCCGTCGTGGCAAGTAAGGATGTGATATACTAAGTCTTGCGCGAGCATAACAAATAGATGATCCCTATGATGGGGGAGTCACCACTTTTATCGAGCTACAAGTAACCTTTCAAAAAGCTATGTTTCTACTCAAGGAAATATGTATGGTGATTATCTTGGGAGCAAAAACATTTATGCTCTTGCACTGAACTTCTCACAGATATCCTCAATCAATAGAACGGGTGGGCTACTACTTAAAAGTGTTTAGTAATTTTTGATGTTTTTGGACATAAGTTCATTCTGCAGTGACTCACTTAAGAGCCTTGTAACTTGTGGTGCGGCCTATTTGTCCTTTCGCAAAGTTACACTATAGGAACAGCTATACCCAAGGCTATAGCTTTCACTTACACCTGATTTCTATAGCAGCTCGAAGGATTTACCATGTGAGGTCGTTCCCAAGAGTGATGTGTCTCTTGGTAGGCCTCTCTTAAAAATATTAAATTTGAGTGTTACTAACACTTTCTCTTGCACCTAAGATCACGAGAGCCAAGGGAGAGGATAGTGTGTGTTAGAAGTAAGACCACTCTACAGATTTTGCACAAGCGTGCCAAACACAAAAGACACTTGTTCTTTTTAACTTGTCATTGCAATGATGTTCTATCTAATTGGAGATGTTTCTCCAACAACCATGATGTTCTTTTTAACTTCAAAAGCAATATGTTTGAGTAACTAGGAATTGAAAATCCTAGTCAACTAAAATTGAAACACTATGCATGAAGTAAATCGTTTTGAGAACAACTTTGACAAATTTGGGATTCTTTTTAACTTGCACAAAAAATGAAGTGTTGATTGTGAATTTTAGTTTGATGCAAGAAATAAATTTTGTCTTGTCTTGTTATAAGCACCAAAATAGAGTGTATCCCTAACTTGCAATGAAAGCAAATTTGTTTTGTGATTTTTAGAGCACCAAATGAAAATTTGAATCCTAACTTGCAAGTAAACAAAATTTGTGTTGTTGATTTTAAAAGCACAAGCACCAAAATGAAGTTTGAATCCTAACTTGCAAGAAATAAATTTGTTTTTGTTGATTTTAAAAGCACCAAAAGAAGTGTTTTTTATTTTTAGTAACAAAACAGGGTTGGTTTTAAAACCTGCACATGAAGCGAAAGGTTAGTGAAATCCGACCATATGGTGGGCTTCCACAAGCCTAAGAAAAATTATTTTATCGGTTACATGGCCTTTTTTACAATTTTATGTTACAATAGCGCTACTTTGTGTGAAAACAGAAGTGCTACTTAACACAAACGTGCTAAAAGATAGACAAACGCGTCAAACTAAAAAATTTAAACAGTAAAACAAGTGCGCTACAATATGGACAAAAATGCTAGTTAAGGCTCAAAAGCGCTAATATACGGACAATAGCACTAAATTTGAGACAATAACGCTATTGTAATTACAATAGCGCTAAAATATCAAATTCTAATAGCGCTAAAGCATGAGCAACAACACCAAAGCGCAACCTGTGTGTCAAGCTAAACAGTCAAAAAGTTAGTTTGGTGAAAAAAAAAGTTGTTGTTTGTTGGATTCATGTCGGGTTCACCAAATGATGCTCTATGAAATGGACAAGTGTTAGATTAAAGCCTGTGGTCGTATAACACACAAAAACACAAGAAACCATTAGTGTTAATCAACCAAAAACTAATCTAAGCAGGCATATCAAAAGAGACACTAAAAACATGATAAAATATTTAACTATGGAAGTAAATTCAACAAGGCATCTCCAAATGCCTTTCAACATGCTCTTAGCTCCTTCTCATTTGTTCCTCTCCTCTCCAAGTTCCAAACTAGTGTAGCTCTCAGCAGCTTTTTGCACTATGGATGCTTATGGAGGTTCAAGATTGAAATGTTTTAACTATGCTATGCAAGTGTAAAACAAACTAATTAGACATATTATGAAATAAACTAAGATTTATTTTAGTCCAAAATGACAATATATGTGATTTATGCTAAATGCTCTCTCTAAAACTCACTATAGATTAAATGCATACAAGTTTTCAAGATCTGGATTATGAAGAAATGAGCTCTATTTATAGGAAAAATGGAGCAATGGATGGTTGAGATTGAGTAATCTCAATAAGGGTCAAGATTGAATGATATCAAATCCATGTGAGGGCTTTCAACCCAATCCTAGGATGACAAGTGTCAATATGAGATAGGTTGAGAGGAGAGGGAATAAGCATTAAATGCTTGAAATGACCTAAGAGTTAACTTAGGAGTTAAGGTCAAGGTTGGGTTGAGTGAATAAATTCTTTATTCAAAGAATAAAGCTTTTATCCAATGGATAAACTCTTGTGCAAAGGTAAAAGGGATAACCATGGTCAAAGCAATAAATGCTTGAGGAGACACATGAGTCACATGAGGGTTGAGTTAGGGGTTAACCATAAATAGTCATGTAAGAGTCATAAGTGGTTTGGAAGACTTTAGAGGTTAAATTGTTGAATACACCAAGCATTTAATATTTTTCAAAGACTTTGAAGTCTTTAAGAAGTGACTCCAACTTGCTTAGGAACATGACAATAATTAGGGGATGGATTAGGCTAATTAGGAAGGGGTTAGAAGAATCTAGAAGGGGTTTAGGATTGCAAGTGGGTTTGGTGGGTGAGGGAAAATAGGATTTTAATTTAAAATAAAATAAATTTATTTCAATTTGTGGTTGCAACTTGCATTTGTAGGAAAATGCAAGTTTGGGGGGGGGGGGGGAGGTTATGTGACTACACTATCTATCACTATATATTAGAATTTATATCTCTATATCTCTCCCTCTCCCTCTATATCTCTCTATATCTTCCTCTCTACTTCTCCCTCTCTATCTTTATCTCTTCATCTACCTCTCTATCCCTTTATCTATTTTTCTCCACCTTCCTCTCTCACTCCATATTCATCTCTACCTCTATCTTCCTCTCTCCCCCTCTATATCTAGACATCTATATCTCTCTCTATCTCCATCTCCCTCTTCCTAGATGTCTATATATATCTCTTTCCTTTTTATCTTTGTCTCTCCATGCTTCTTATTCCATCTCTCCCTTTGTCCCTATCTCATTGTTATCTCTCCATGTCTCTCTACTAATTAAACTCATGTATAGCACAAATATTTGCAATAAATAGGCCATAACTATTCATGATTGAACTTCCACACCTCTTTGGTGTACTCATTGCACACCAAGGTGCAATTGCTAGTCTATAAATGCATCTACCTCCTATTATGGCATATATCCATTCTAGGGTTAGATCAACTCATATAATTTGTAAAAATACTAAGTATATAGAGAATATTATAAAGATATTATGAAATTGAGCTTGGCTTTGTAAATATCATCTTTGTCTAATGTTCCTCTAAATTGGGCTACAATTTATTATTCATAAATCATACATTGAGTATCTATAAGTGTGTCAAAATAATCAACGCTTATATCATAATTGAATTGTGCATGAGCAATAATATCAACATGCAAAAAATGGATATGGAAGAAACCTTTATCCTTTCAAGGAATGACATCTTTAGAAATAATAAACAATAAATATATTAGAATGATTTCCAAACCTTTAGCCTAAAGATTTTAACTTAGGCTAATGGAGTATAGATAAACACTTTATCTTTAAGACCCATTTTTAGGATTGTAATAAAAATATTAATCTATGTAAATTTAAAATTACCATTGGAATCAAATAAGATTATATTTTTTATTAGATAAGCAGTAAACTAGGGTGTTGGCCTTTTACAACAAAGGCCCCAAGGGCTAAGAAACATAGGCCATAATAGGTCACTTACATCACACAGGCCATAACAAGCCACTTATAGCACATAGGTAGAACTTTAAACAACCCGCATCAAGAGTGGATGAACTTACACCCACAACTTGAGTATGGGTTTGGGAAAAGGAAGAACGAAAACCTTTCCTTTGTCAACTAACAATAGTCCAAGCAATACTATCATCCAACAACCCAATACAAGGAGAAGCAAGAGGGGAACATCCATGGAGGGCCTATGAGCACATGAAGAGGAAGCAACAAGAGAAATAGATGGAAGGTACAAAATAGAAGCAGTATTAAGAATAGAATTTGTAATAGTGGCAAAAGAACTTATGGCTACAATAAAGACTAGAACACACCCACGGTAGAGGATACACTAGTAGTAGAAGACACAATATGAAGCACAACACAAGAGGAACAATGAGGAGGTTCTAGAGGTATCTTATTCTACATAGGGGGCATGAGGTTCCACAAAAGAGATTGAGGGTGTAAGAGTTGCACCGAAAGCAAGAGAAACATCATCATCATCCTCGAGGGAGTCACTCGATGAATCAAAAGCATTGATAGTTAAATGATTATTAGTAAGGAGAATCCTTCCACCACATAATAGAGCCCTTATGATGTGAGAGACAACAATTTATAGATAGGTGACTAATGGAGAAGCATCGACAACATTGGAAAGGGAGGTTGTCATAACCAAATAAGATTGTGTTATCCCCACAAAAATCATGAATATATGATATGTCATAATATTGGATCTGGATAAACTTATAAGAATGATTACTCAACTTTCTAGTCATTTAGCCAATACACTTCTATCATATTATTAATGGCCTTCATACCTTCCTAGCTTCATATAGTACTTATGTTTGTAGTCTTCCCAATTATTTAGCACCTATTCATCTCTTCCAAAAATATATTTTAATAGAGTGGAATAAAACATGGCATCGCTACCATTTTTACGATTGCTTCACTCAAGTCACAAAAAATAACAAGAAATAGCAAATTTAGATTTAGTGTTGAGGATTATAATAAAAAATTATTCAAGAATGAATAAGTTTAAATATATAAACCAAATATGTTATTATATATCCTTTAACCATTTTTTAGATTAATCAATTGGAGATTTTGTAGGGGGTCTTGTTTGAGAGATGTTACCCCTATATTTTTGCTCATGCCTAAAGCCTCATAATCAGCTAAAACCAACTATTGCTAATGTTTTGATGTTGAAAGTGTTGGTCACCCTTGTTCAAACTTTTAAGGACCCTCATGGACATCCCCTACTTGCCAGTCACAAAGAAATCATTATTTTTCAAATTATGTGAAAGATGACACAAAATCCTTTTGTAGAGATAATTTTAATATCCTTTTCTCCAAAATGACCAGTTTTTATGGCCAAACTCCATGTCGGCTGGGAGATTTTAATTCTTTTATTTTTTGTTACCCATATGCCCAAATAATTAAATCCCAAGTCTTATGTGTCCTATGCAAAAAATTATTTATGGGTTATGCTCTACTTGGCTTATTTATTCTATAGTTAAAATTTCACAAGAAACGGAGCCCTGAGTAAAAAAGTTATGTAGATTTTTCTTTGGCAGCCCAAAGAAACAATTGTCATTGAACTTGAACTATTAAACCTTTTTAAAAAGTTCAAAGTTCAGGTTCAAGTTCAAAGTTCAGATTCAAGGTTCAAAGTTTAGGTTCAAGTTTCAAAGTTCAAAGTTTAGGTTCGCAGGTTCAATTTCAGAGGTTTGAATTTAGAGTTCATAGATTCATCAGATGAAGGTTTAAAATGTGTGGGTTAAAAATTCAGAAAGTCCAATAATCCAATAACATTGGCATGTATATTGTTTATAGTTTTTCAATGCAACCTGTAACCACAATTTTTTCAAGTCTTTATTCTGAGACAGAAAAATCAGTCTCGGTGCGAGGGGCATACCTATTAATTTAACCGTTGGATCGCATTGAATTTTTGATATGTTTTATAAAACCTAGTTTTCTAAATCCTCACCAGAGAGATTGGAAAAAAACTATCGCGTTAAAAAGTTATTAATCTCTGAGTACGGGTCTATAAAAAATTCTGAGATAAAAGATTTGAAGCTAAAAAAAAAAGTTGTCAGGAAGAAGATAAAAGATAAAAGAAAAGATGAATTAATAATCTTTTCAAGAATCATTTATTGATAACTGAAATTATCTTTAGAAAAAAAAAGTTATATATATATATATATATATATATATATATATAATGAAAGAAAAGAGCAAGGGTTCTTTCTTTTTATCTTTCTACTGTAAAAAAAGAGGGGGCAGCATTGTTTTCTAGACTGCATAGTTTTATTTTTCAAAAGTGTTGAGTCTATGAGCTCACATTTTGACATTGATGGAATGAAAAATATTTTGTTGATCTGTCAATTTGTCAATATTTTCTTTTGATTACAATGAGCTTTATTTCTCTTGTGATTACCTTTCATTGTCTTTTCCAAACACAATTGACATTATGAGAGAAAGAAATCATAAAGTAACTCTTCAAAAGCACAAAGATCTCCATTGTAGCATAAAAATTTTCAGTTTTTGTTAGCCATATTTTATAAAATGGCAACATTAGGTCTATAGCCTAAAAATCTGAGAATAAGTGCATTCTTCAACTTTGAAGATCCAAAAGTATTGTTCTAATCCCTCCCATGAGTTAAAAAGATGGTTGAAAGTAGAATTATAGGTTTTTGATTAATACATGCATTTTCCAGAAAGTTTGCCATCATATTTAAAACGAGTTTATAATATTAAAAGCTAACAATGACAAACCTAAAACCTAGTACTAAAGCTTATTCTACATAACACCTTAATCTTCAATTAGAATAGAAACCTTTATATGTAGCATTACTAATATTAGAATGTCACCTCTCATTGTTGAATTTTGCATCCTTCGTGAAGTAATAGTCACTATACTTGCCACTAATGCTTCCTCTTCTACCTCATTCTTAGGTTTGATTTCCTAGAAGAGGGAAGCCTCCATATATATATTTGTAAACTACATTTCCTAATATAAACTTGCCCTAACATTTCTTAGATTTCTCTAAAAAGCACCATCAAAATTAAATCTCACATCATTAACTATTAATATTCAAAATCATTTTATAAAATAACATAGTTTTATCAACAATCAAACATCCTTAACAAAATTTATTAATTAAAAATATTATATAATTAAATCTAATCAAATTAATTTCATGCTCAGATTATATCGAGATGGAACTTAAAACTACTTGTTACTTATTTTGGGTTGTTCCAACTCCATTTATTCATTCATATATTAGCATTTCTTTTTTAAGGTAGCTTTTCTTCCTCAATTGTTTTCAAATACTCACTATGTTAAGATGTAACACAACTTGTAACTAAATTTGGATTATTCCAACTGCATTTATTCTTTCATTTCTTCCTCAGATGTTTTCAAATGCTCACTATGTTAGCATATAAGTTGATGCCGTGCTATACATAAAAGGAGATATAAGGTGATATCATGTCATATATAATGGGTGGTATTATTAATGCACATGAGAAAATGAAGCAGTCAAATTGTGTTGAACATAACTAATCTTTAAATAAAATATGTCAAATGGATACCTTATGTTTTGAATCAATTAGATATATTTAATTATCAATAAGCACAATGTATATTAAGTTGCTTAATGGTTTACAATCCAGTACAAGATTAATCTTATTGTAGTAAAATAAGAGGTTATAGAACAGCCCTCTTTGATTTTGTAAGAATAATATAATGTAGTAGTTAGTAGCTTTAATTCTCGTAGCTACTGAGATACTTTTAGTTTTCTCAATGAATATTCACAAATTCTAGCAGGTGATATTAAAACAACAATCAAGATAAAGCAGACTAAAAATCACACAAAAATCAGAGACTAAATTGTAAGGTTCTTATGCCATTAAACAAAATCTTAAGGACTTCAATGGTCCTAACAATCAAAATTTAGTCAATATTCAGGGGGCGATTATATTATATTCATATCATATACACAGTAGATATATTGATGGACAGATGATGGCTAAACGAATACACCCTCTCTTGACGAGGAGCTCTCTCGATAACAATCAAGCTATTCTCTTTTCACACTTTGCCAAATAGGTGGAAAACAATAATATACTTTCTGAATCGCAAACAGAAAATCAAATCTACCAGATTACATAGATTTTACTTAAATAGTTGGGAGATGAGCCTTAATCGAGACTATTGTTTTGAGAAAAAAATATTTATAAGTTTTTTTCCTTGGGATAAAAAATTTCCATGTTCGTGTGTATGTTTGGGGATGATGCTCATTTATGCTCGGCTACCAAGTTGTTAACATCAATGTGCAATTTTTTTCATATGGCTTTGCAAAAGAATACATTGCAAATATGTTCTTCATAAGGGTAATGCACAACGAGGGCAATGTGGAGCAAAAGTAAGATCAGGAGGCAAAAAAAACATGAAAAACAATATTAAGTTACAATCCAGAAGTTATAAGTACCTGTGCATGAACTTGAAACCCTCTATTTGCCAATAAAAATGCTGACCTACTTATGGTGTGAAATAAAAAAATTGAAGATCATGACAAATGTAAAGAAAAGCACAAGAAAGAATTTGAAGAATACAACAATGAATTTGAAAAGACAAAAGTACTTAGGTACTTGTGAAAGATCAACCTTCGCCTACCATAGAGGTTGAGCACATCCAGGCCAAGGTTGAGAGCTAACTTGCAAATTGTGTGGTGTATTGATACCCACATCAAGCAAAGGTGGAGCATTAGAAGAAAAATAGTTATGGATTCACACTGAATCAACAAAGAAAATGCTATAAACATGCTTGGCACTAGTAGGTTCATAAACACCGCTTTAAAAAGAATCATGTAAGCAACAACTGTGGCTATCACAGAGTTAAAGAGGAATAACAACTGTGAACAACTTTGCAATTAAAGTAGCACAAAGAATGCATAGCACCATCATGGACCATCACCTATCAAATTACAAAGAAAGTTGGATGACTGGGCACGACAGACAAGTGTTCATAAATATGTGAAAGTACTAATAGGTCTCTGGTGTTCATGGTATTATGTTGTACATAAGAAGATGGAGTAATCACCCTGTAGTGGACATAACCCATGTATAAATAGAACGGGCCAACAAATATACTTAAGCAAATAACTTATAACTGGGGATTAATTAGCCTAATGCTATATAACTTACTATTATTAGATGGGTGGGTATTAAAAGGTTAATAATGTTGTAAACATATTGAATTATGGCTTAACTCTATTGCTTTGTAAAGGCAAAACATTCTTAATATGTGAAGCATTATAATTCAAACCCCTCATCTAGGATTTCTAGGTATTTTTTTTTATTTAAAGTAAAATTAGTTGTGACCACTATTAGAATAAGAATGCATGAAATCTAGAAGCAAGACAGAGAACACAACCACACCCATTTGTTTATGTCGTTTGCAAAACTATTACTTGATCCACATACCCTAACTCTTGATATGTCAACCTTCACAAACATTTAGAAAACAAAATTAATAATTATCGATTGTGCCATAAAAATAACACCATAAAGAAGCTCAGCAAGTTATCAGATCCTCTCTCTAATTTCCCATTTCCTGCACAAATTGATTACTGAACATCCTGACCACACATCCCATTACAGTGCAATACAACTTTATAAAGCCTCCAAAACCATATTGTTGTTGGTTTTAAGTTTAACAATTATTAAAACAAAAAGTCAAATATGATCACAGATTTCTACTATTAAAAAAAAAATAGAAATTTGCTTGATCTGCAAATCTTCTTGGTCTAAATTGTTCTAAACAATCCAAGCAATTGATAATAAATATAGAAAAAGGGTAGAAAAATCGAAGATACCAGTTTCTCTCTAATAACAAATAAATACTAGTCTGGAAATTTGCAAATCTGGAATACATTTATAAATAGCATTGATTCCGCATGTTTCACTGCAGCACACACAGAATAGTCTCTATCATCTACTCTGATCAGAGATGTATTTTTAGTGACAGCAATCTTATGGTAAACTTCCAATCAGGCACAAGATTGAATTGACTATAAGGAACTGAATGGTAGATACACCTCTGCAGGAACTAATAATTCCATGTGCATCAATTCCTCACAGTAGTTACATACTTCATAAGCATGGCAACCACCTCTGGAGAAACTTTAGATGCTTCATTTTTCAACTGTTCGATCTTGATATGTGTTTCTTCCTCGAGACGCTTGACATTGGATCCAGAATCACCACTTGACTGTTTGCTTGAATTCAAAACCAGATTTTGATCAACACAAAACTTTATTCTTAAAACAACACTTATTGTAGCTCACTTAGAATAAGTAAATCAAGCAGTACGAAAAAGGAAATTTACCTCTGCAACCTTCTTCCGAAACTCACTTTCCCTCTGTGCCCGATAAGCAGCAATTTCTCTTTCAGCTTCCTCTTTTGCCTGTTTCAATCTAACAGTTTTTGCTACAAGTGACAAGGATTAACTTCAGTATTTCAATAAAATGAGGAATGCCATTTTCTAAATCAGGTGTGAATAGACAAGTGTCCATTTCACCAATTAGCTTAATTTCTCAAGAACACAAAAAGTGATAACAAAAGATTCAAAGAAAATAAAACAAACAATCCACCAACCAGCTCTTGCAGAAGCAATAATGTGCTGAGCTTCCTGCTCTGCAGCCAATAACAGTTGTATTCCACCCTGTCCCTTGTTTGAATCCATGACTGCAAGGATATACACTGATTCCATATCAATCAAAGATTTGTAAATAAAATCAGCATCCACTACTAAAATAATTAGAAAATTGAATCTATGTGGAACCAAATTATTTGCAGTGTAGACCAGTTTCAAAAACCCAAAAATATCAAACCCAATTTCATATTCAAGTGATGCATCCAATATTGACAAAAAATGCAGTGAATCAGGTAGCCACGCTAATGACATTTCCCTATACTAAATTCTTTGGTTTTCAACTACTTTCTACCTTCAGCAGCTCATTAGACAGGGCTTGCTAACTATGGAAGAAATGAGAAAATGAAGTACATGACAAGCAATTGTGTGTGTCTATATATTTAGAGAGACGAGAGAGGCAGAGAGAGAGAGATCTGGTAATTTATATAAAATTTCTACCGCCTACAATTTGTCAGAGTCAAATATACTATTTCTTTTATTAATATTGTGATCATAAAGCATTAAAAAATTTGGAGCAAAGGCACACAAATTCTTGGTAGTTTGGGCTTGGCATAAAAACAATCTTGGGCAATAGATAATACTTAGATGACTTAATATCTCTTGGCAGGAATTCAATATATATATTTTTCCAAGGGATATTTGTGATATGTGATGACCATCCCTAGTCATCCCCAAGATCCTGCATATTTGGAACGATTGCAGTCTCCATGTTGACCTAAAAGATAAGAAAGGATGGTCAAAACTTCTATCCAGAGAATTTTTAAGTGCGATTGACCCTTCTTTAGTTGGCCAAAGAGTGAAAGTTTGGCCGAGTATGTATGATCCTTCTTCCTCACATGTTTACAACCCAGAAATTGAGAATGGAGCAAAATTTCCAAGCAGACCAAGAAACCAAGTTTTCTACTGCTACACATAAATATTTTTGTTGGGGACAGTGGAATAATTTTAGTTGGGCAAGGGCTTGCACATATATAGATATTTTTCTCCTGATACAAATAAATATTTTTGTAGGGGACAGTGCAATAATTTTGGCGGGGCTTGACGGCTTGCACATATATACATATTTTTCTCCTGCTAGAAATAAATATTTTTGTAGGGGACAAAGTGCAATAATATTGGTGGGGCAAGAGCTTGTATATATGTACATATTTTGAGATTTCTCCTGTTAATAGAAATTTTTTGTAGGGGGGTGAAGTGCAATATTTTTTTAAGGGGGAGGAGCTATACACAAAAAAAGAGTTCTCGAAAAGAACTTAGGGCTTAAATTGTGCAACGGCGCCTTCTCCCAAGGATCCTGGAAGCAAAAAAGGTGGAAGGGGATTCTCGTCAAATGGGTAGACCGTAACTTTCTCCGCCATCTCAAAATTTACAAAAAAGAGTGAAAAATTGAAGATGAGCTTTCCAAAGCCAGCTGAAGGGCCTGAAATGTATCCAGAACTATTAAACCACAATTTGATCATGCAGAATTTAATTCAAGACAGACACTCTTGCAGTTTAAATGCCAATAAGTTAGTAACAAATGTAAAATGAACTGTTAGTCTTTTCAAGCAGTTGTTCTTTTCTCTTATAGCAGTCAAAGTCCCAGGATAAATCAACTTTTAGAGGGATTTCAAAACTGAGAGAAATATATTAAGAGGATTTTGCAGAAGTGAAAGTGACAAAGTGGCAGAAGAATACAGGAAATGAGTGACTGCAGTTTGTTAGAGAGATTGCCAAAAAGTCCAGAAGTCAATTTTAGTATACAATGTGTATGTTTGTAACTTCACTTTTAGAATAGAGTGTAGATGATTGTGTGTCAATGTTTGGTGTCAAACAATTGATGTAGTTTACCGTTTAGAGTTATAAACATATTATAAGTATGTTTTCAATAGGCAAGTTACTTGCGTGTACTTTTCTGCAAACCCAATAAAGAGAAATTATGAGCGTGATTTTGCTTCAATATTGTAATTTGGTGCACTCTAATCCAGCTTTGTGGTTAATGGTTTTTTCAAAACTCAACCAGACCATCATTTTGTCAGGTAACCTGGTAATAATAGATTTTTTATGGAAATGAAAAACAAGGGTTTGCATCCCCTTTAGAATGTGAAAATAGCATTCACAATATCTGAGAATAGAGTATAAAAGTGACTGCTTAAAGTTAAAACTTAATTAAAAGTATCTTCTTGTCCTTGGATCTGGATCCAAAGTCAAATGATTATCAGTTTAGGAAATCTCTGTTATCTTGAAATTTGGGACTTCAACTGTTCTTTGACGACTATTGAACACTTTTCCCTATTAGCCAAAACATACAGAAAATTGTTGACATTTATTGACAGGTGATCAAAATTTTGGAAGATGTTGAACAATGTGTCAAATAGTATTCTATATTATGAGAAGATTTAAATTAAAAAAGTAGGAAAAGTGATTGTATAATTTGGAAAGAAAACAAAGCTACCCAATGTAGAGAATAGGAAACCAGGAAGTGAAATATATAATTCTAATGGTGTGGGTAAAGTTATGTCTTCCTCTTATACAGAAGCCTGGATAATTACAGATCAATATATTCTTTTGAATTCATCCAAGAGTTGTGAGTATCCTCTCCTTATGTTCTTCCTATTCTTCCAACGAAGAACATGCTGCTCAAATAATATGACCAAATTGAAAATTCTGTTGATGATTACCCATTAATTATAGGAGACTTTTAAATCACACAATATCCCCTGGAGAAAAGAGTGGCTCCATTTTAGGAATTAAGTTAGAAAGGGTTTTTCAGTTTCCCAGTTTATCTCAAACAACTTCAAAAGGCATAAAATTCTAGAGTGGCAAATAATCATTCTCTGACAGGAGGAAAAGAAATGGATTAAGAGCAAAACAACTCCATTGATTCTTAAAAAAAGAACAATAGATGGAGGATAGATTTCATATTTACTCCAACAAACTCCAATATATCAGTTTCAGACTATTAGCCTATTGAACTGATCTGAAGTTTAGGCTTTAAAAACAACACACTATCCATTCTAAAATTGAAAGCACCCCGTTTCATCTTCAGGATTTCAAAAATTAGCAAAAAAAATGGCGGTCATATCTAGGGCGTTGTTTACATTGGGTAGAACAGAAATTGAATTTCTATAATCCAGCTTATTAGAATGGTATAGGGAGATTTTTGGCAATACTGTTCAAGATGGTGCTGACAAGAAGATAATTCCACAAGCTTCCATTCAAATATTTAAAAAAAAAGAAATTTATCCTGATTTGCATCCACCTGGTACCAGCCACATACATATATCAGATGAACTCCAAATAAATAGGGAAATGTTAGCCATGTTTCTCAAAGTTTATTGTATTTTCATGATTTATTTTTTCTTCTTCAGGATTAGACCATGTAGATTTTTTGTGCCAAAAAAATCTACATGGTCTAATCCAGAAGAAGAAAAAAGAAATCATTATCGACTGTGAAAACTTAATGTATTTCAAGGGTTGCAAAAAACTTATGAAAATTAAATCTACACATTTTTTTCCAGAAGCTTTGTTACTCTATCTGATGGGTTGTGAAAATCTCACATTCGTCGTCATTAAAAGACGTGCAATTTGAAGAACAGTGAAATCTATGACATTTGATATTCAACATTCAAGATTGACCATTGAAAATCGAAGTGAAAAATTAACTGCAACACTGCAAGATAAATATGAATATCTACTTGTAATATTATAAATGATCATGAAAATAAATGTTCAAAACGCCCCACTTTTGTTTTTTCTACTTTTATGAATATATATTTTTGACAATTGCTGAAACGGGCATAGGATGTCTCCAGTATGCCCCAAAGGGCACCAACAGAATAGATATGTCCTTGGATGTCTGGGGAGCATGTAGTCATCCCCTAAGTAGCCTCTATCTAACAGAAAACATCCAGCTAATACCAAAATATACTAAAACGTCCCCAGAAGTAGACAAATTTCAGAAAAAATGGGTGAGGGGAAATGCCCTCCTGCATTTCCAAAGTATTTGGGGCAGTCACAGAGAGCAGGGGACGCATCCCAGGGACACTAATGTAACTCAACAGAAACACAAAATATGTATAAATATTAAATACAAAAATTTGACTTGCAAGCCAAAAGCTTTTGATCACACTGTAATTTTGATGTATAACAGCCCTTCGTCAGTTAGGTCAGTTGTGTGATAACTCCAGTGGCCCCAGTTTGGTCACGTTTCGCAAGTTAGCACATGGATATTATTAAAAAAAATGTAAGACAGTATCGCAAATCTTCCCACCACCTGAATATTGCAGATTGTCTGCATATTTAACATAAAATTCATTTTCCCGTCAAAAAAACAAAAGGAAAACAGACATTCAAAATGGAGATCTTAATATTCCCTCCTTAACTAGTTCCCATAGATCCTTTTGTAGGATGACAGATTTTCTTAATTGGATATTATGAGACCAAATTTTAATAGAAAGACAACACAGATCAACGTCTCAGAGCCATTTTAGCACCGTGATATTCTTTAAAGCAAACCTAATGCTTTCCACAAGCCTGGCAATGCAGTGGCAAACGACTATAATGACCAAAACGAAGGACAAAAATTGAATTTGCCTTCGCATGTCAATACAAACAGTTCAAATGTGAGTTAGATCTCTTCAATCTCTATCATTGCATACCAATTTTTTTGTACGGTAGCCCTCGTCGTATTCTCTATAAGATCGAACCCTCGTTTTACTTACAAATTGTAAATCAGAAACCGCCTGATCTTTCTGTAAAAACCCTTTTATCTTAATAATTAAGGGAATAATTCCCCCGATTGAATAAAATCAAAGGCAAATGACAACGTGAACATCTTTACATTAAATAAATTTCGGCCACAAGGTTCGTATTCTGAAAAAGGAGGCGATTGGTTTTCTGTTATTTCTGTGCCGGATGAAATTGCAGCAAACAGATTTTAATTTTAGCACTACAAAAACAAAGGATTTATGTAAAATACCTTCGAAAAGAGAAGATTTCCCTGCGGCCTCGGATCGATTCACTGTAAGAAAATCCTACCGATTTCTGTCCGTGCTATCCTTGGACTCGACTCAAATCTTGCAATTTGATCTTATATTCGCTTTCAACCGTTCATATTTTCCTTTTCCACTAAATAAACTAGCAATTGGACCCATTGGTTCAATGGAAACGCTCATAATTTTTTAATTATATGGTTGAAATTATAAAATAGAAATAAATAAAATATTTTTATTATTATGAAGTAGCATGGGAAGAGGTTCAATTAGGTTATTTTTGGCCTCCCCAAAATTCTTTCATTCTTTCTTTCTTCTTTCTTTTTTTCATTATGGTTCATGTTTCAATAATTTTTCATCTAATTTTTATAATTAAAAGAGCACTAAAAAATCATCTAGTGGGTCAATAGCCATCCTCTCATATACTCATTAATTGGAAAAGAAATAAGTAATTAGATCAATTGTGCAACTTTATTGATACCAATAGTACATTGAATTAGTTGTGCAAATTTTGTGGTGGTCATAACAATGGTTTATAGGGCAATAGAGAATATGTATCAAATGCCAACTCAATGTGACCATTTTTTGACCCTTGCATGCACAATAAATCCTATTGTGTTTGTCGTAACTACCCAGAAGCCAAAACAATAGCTATAAGCACTTTAGTCACGCAAAGTAAACAAAAAACAAATCATCAAAATTGGATGTATGTTGAAGAGCTTAGGATGTGTGAAGTTAGTTATAATGGCTACAATACCCTTCCCTTAGAAAAATAATTAAAACTAAAAATTATATATTATAGTTGAAATTCTATCAACTCTAAAATTTAATTAATTGTGATTTTAATCCTTATTATTTAATTATTATTTAATTAATTATGATTTTAATCCTTTAATTTGAATCATCTTTATTATTTAATTAAATTTAATTTCTAAATAATTAAATAATTTCTTTAAATTATTTAATTAACTAATTATTTCTTCTAATTCCAATTCCAAATCCCCAAATTCTAATTCATTAAATTTCATCGATCCTTCAAATTCAAATTCTTCCAATTTCTTCTAATTTCAAATACATGTGCATGATTTCAAAAGTCAAATTGAAAATCAAAGTCAACTTCTAAATATATTCAAATAACATATTGAATTTAAAATAAATTCAATATTTGAATTAAATTTCATGCAAAGATTAAATTGAAAATCAAAGTCAAAGTGCAAGCACATGCTAAATTAATTAATTAAATCATTATCCTTTCAATTCTTATTTCTATCTTCCACTTTGTTTTTTTTTCTAAAAAGCTTTCAATCAGTTAACTATTCCATCTATTTTAATTGATTAATTACACCATTTTCTTTAATTATGTCCAA
Organism: Cryptomeria japonica; assembly: GCF_030272615.1. Classification (NCBI taxonomy): domain Eukaryota; kingdom Viridiplantae; phylum Streptophyta; class Pinopsida; order Cupressales; family Cupressaceae; genus Cryptomeria; species Cryptomeria japonica. The sequence goes on along the minus strand of NC_081406.1, from coordinate 45,717,067 downwards.
TCATTCATTTTCTATCTTCTAGTTAGCTTTTTCTAAATAAAGCTTTCTTTGTCATCAATTAATTTTCCTCCAATCATTCTTTTTCATCTTTCAATTAGCTTTTTTCTCAATCAGTTGCCTTATTTATCTATTCAATCTATTCAGTTCCACCTCCGAATCAGCAGTTCAACTATCAATCAGCATGTGGGCTCACCTGATTTCCACTTCTTGATCAATTTGTTCCACCTTTTATTCAATCCTCTCCAAAAAATCTATAAATTCAACATTCAATCTTCATTTTAAACAATCACAAACTTTGAATCTTTGTGTCACTTGCAGGTTATTAGCACGATATCTGAGAGCCATCATACCATAAAGAAGAGAACAACAATGGAAGCTACATGCGATCATGGAATAGGGAGTTTTGATTGATTATTTTATATTCCTATTGCTTGTTTGTATCATTTCATTGGTTTTGTTTAGAATTCTTTGATTAGATAGGATTCGTGATTTCCCTATGTTCCTAGTTGAATTAATGATGGATTTTAGCATACACAATATTCTTTTTAAGCAATTGAGTAAACGGAAAGGTACGATTTGTGAGTTGAGAAACAAACATACAAATAGCTTGAATCTTTCCTTGTAAACTTTTTAGCTGGGAAATATTTTTAGGAGGCGACATGTTGACAATGTCATCTATTTTCTTCGTATCCACCTTGATTCCACGATGTAAAACTATGAATCCTAATAGTTTTCCATTATCCACACTGAAAACAGACTTTCGGGGGTTCAAGAGCATGTTGTACTTACAAATTCTCTCAAAGACTTGATGAAGGATCTTAACATGATATATTTGAAGGATGGATTTAGCTAAGATGTCATCAATGTAATCATGGAAGATGAGGGTCATAGCACATTGATAGGTAGTGCCTGCATTTTTCAATCCAAAAGGCATCATAACCCAGCAAAATGTTCCCCAAGGGGAGGTGAAAGCGATTTTGAATTGATCTTGAGGATTAATGAAGATCTGATTATATCCTGAGGAACTGTCCATGAAGGATAATAAAGCATGGCCTGCTACAAAATCCACTATCATATCAATATTTGGAAGAGGGAAATCATCTTTCAAGGAGGCTTTATTAAGATCTCAAAAATCGGTACACATCCTAATCTTGTTATCATATTTAGCCACAACCACAATGTTTGAAATCCATGAGGAATAATTGATAGGACGGATGAATCCGGCATCCAATAACTTTTCAATATGCCTTAACAAGCAATGGTACCTTAGGATTCATCTTTCAAATCTTGTTTCATGGGTTTAGCATCAGGAACTAAGACAATGTTACGAGTGACAATCTTAGGATCAATACCAGGCATATCAAAATATATCCAAGCAAAGATTTCAGGGAATTCATGTAAAAATTTAGAATATTATTTTTGTTCTTCTTCATCCAAGCATTTCCTGATAGGGTTTACCTAGCTTGCTCACACTTCACCTAGTTGGTGTTGCTCAATTCCACCAACCTCACCAGGTCTAGCTATGCTCCAAGACCCCCAAGTCCTTCCCAATCTCTGCTAGGACTTTCTCTTTGCCAATCTCAAGGTGTTTGCAACAAGTGTTTGACTAAGAACCCTACCATTTCAATGTGTTTCCCATATGCTCAATCTTGCAATATTGGCATCAACTTATCAATTTATCACTTTTCTTCCCCGCATTGTTGTGAGTCATTGCAGAGGTGTGGAGGTGGCATTTACCATGGAATTAATTCAATTTGGTCCATTTGAGGTTTTTCAATCTCTAACTTCCTTACCGATTTCTTAAATTTGCCTAGAAATAGGGCTACAAGGATGAGCCCTAATTAGGCCTCCTAAATCCGGTTTTCAAGGGTTTTGAGGGAATCGGTCCAAAAGACCCTACAACAAGATTTATTTTTCTTCAATCACTCACCCACCCTCAATAGATTTTGTAGGTTTTAACTTTCCAACTTGTTGTACAGTGCCCTAACCCAAAAATGAGGGTTTGCTAGGTTTTCTAGACCTTAACTGGTAGTGGTTGTCCAACTTTGTGAAATGGGCATCTAAAGGACTTGTAAAGGCTTCTGCTTGTAGTTGAAACTCTGTATGGACCTCATGAACCATCGCAATTGATTTGGTTAAGGTTTTGTATTCACCCTTGCAGTATGCATTCAATTTACACCCTATTTTCTCTAGTCAGGTTGCTCCTAGACTCGGCTAGAACAAGGTGGCAACTATGATGAACTCCACTTCTAGAACTCCTCCTTGCATATTTAAACTAAACATAGAGTTTCCTTTCATTTCCCAACAGGTTGTGATGGTTGCACGAAGGGATTTTATGGGGCAACCATTTTACACAAATCTGTTATTTACAAGCCAAAACTGGCTAATTGAAAACAAAACAATAAATGTACTAACACACACTATCTACATAGCGTGAAATGAACCAAATAGTACTGGAACACACCTAAGAACTTCTATCCAAAACTAGATCAATGGATTCAATCCATTTGTGTTCACATTTATGCAAAATAAGACAAAATCAGTGATAACAATCCGAAAATGAGTGGTTTCAAATTGTCATTCATACAAAATCAAACTTCCAACCTTGGTATCCATGAAAGAGGAGGTTTAAATAATATTCCCCACATGTGGAGGCATCCTAGGTAAAAGTGCTAACCCTAACTCCACCACTAAGCTCTTTTAGGACCAAAGTTGTCATGACAACTTTTACAACTTTCCACATTTTGTCTTTTCAACTTAAGAAACCTATTACAAGTCATTACTCATGTCTTTTTCAATATTCCTAAGACTATTCTAAACCTTTGTAATTCTCTCACCAAGTTATTCACCTTTTGACCATCAAGAAGGCCATTAACCTACTCACAAAGTGCAAACCTAGAAAGGAAACTAAGACAACTAGGCCTACACTTGACTCAAATCAAATATTACACACACACCTTGGACCCTCCTAGAGTCCTTATTAGAAACCTGACTTGGCTAAGGTCAGTACAAGCCAAAATTGTAGAAGGACTGTGAGCCTAAGTCCTAGGTGCTCCTGCACCATTCTCCCTGTAGCGTCCTAAAATTGCGACACTTGCAATTTCGACCGCATTTGGGTCTTCACGATGGCGACGCAACACTGAACCTGAATGGAGACCCCGAAACTTGTTCATGACATCAAAAACTGCATTTTTCAGCACCATGGCCTGATCCTCCTTGTACCCTGTTGTCCCTGGAGGTGGGACCATGGCGTCCAGCACCCTGGTCCTTCAGGACTAGGGCGCCTAGCGCCCTGGTCCCTGGCCCTATTTTTGGGCCTGGTCTCTTTTGGGTCTCGGGTCTTTATGTTTGCAAATTGGAAAATAATCTTCCCAGGTTGGCCTAAGGTCGGAAAAATCAGTCTTTTAACCCTAATTGACAAGTATATAAACTACATTTCCTCTCCCATTTTGGTAGATGGAAAAAAGGCGGAAACGATATTCAAACATTCAAACATTCAAGCATTCAAGCATTCAAGCATTCCTTCAAGCAATTGATCATTCTAAGTCTCCATTCAAGGCTAAGTGTTGCATTCAAGACAAGGATTCAACCATTGAAGAGGAGATCACATACAACATACAACATACAACAACATTTACACCTTCACATGTAAGAATACAAACATTCTTACAACAAGGTATTGGTACTTTATTACATTACAATCATTTACATTTACAGCATTTCCCATTTCTTGGTTAATTCCAAAACCGGGGTTTGACCTAAGGGCAAACCCCTAATCCCTAACCCCCCAATCGTCCTCTCTTTTCTGTGTGTAGGTTGTAGGTACGCGACTGTAATTGAAGATCTGGAATCCTTATGCAGAGACGAATAGATCCCCCTTCGTTTCGTGGATTTTTCGGAGGACCGTGTGCACGCCGGGCACCATCGTCTCGTCAACTTTCACTCAAATTTGCAGGACAGCGTCGTCTCGACATTTTGCTGTTAATTCCAGGTCTGTAGCTTCATCTCATATCCCTATCTCTGTTTATAAGCGAATCTTTCTTACTTTACATGCATTCCTAGTTCAATCTTTCTATCTACTTTCTTTACAAAAGAGGGTAGCCTTGCTGTCTTAACCCTTGAAACTCATTTAGAATCCAATCTTGCATTGTGTGGGATTGGATCTTGTGGGTTTCAACCCCTCTTTTGAATGTAAAGTCTCTCTTAAGTGAAAACCATCAACCCTAGTGACCCCCTTTCTCTCTCCTTGGAGTGGTGGGGGGAACACTTAGGGTTTGCTCGCGATTTTCCGCTTTACACTCCCAAACAAAAGAAAATTAAGTCACCTCTTGGGGGATCATATTCTGATCAATGCCTAACTTCTTGAACTCTATCTCAAGCACCCATGTAGCCTTAGCATCATCCATGCCCTTCCACTTGATTAGGTGCTCCCAATAAATTTGGTGTCTTGTCTTCTTAGCGATCCTTGAACTCAATACCTTTTCAGCCTTTGGACTTGGTTTTGCTGGCATTTGAAGGTTATTTTTTTCATTTGATACCTCAAAGTGACTACAATTTGAACCTAGATTTGGCCCTTTGTAAGCAACTAAGTCTGCTATGTTGAAAACCGGTGACAGTCCTATTTCACTAGGTAGGTCCACCTTGTATGCATTTTCTCCATACTTGGCTAGGATGGCACATGGACCCAACCTTCTCATCTGCAACTTATTAGCTACTCCTTGTTGTAGCCTTGCCTTGTTAAGGTGCACCATGACAAGATAACCTACTTGGAATTGTAGGTTCTTCCTTCTCTCATCAACCTTTTGCTTGATCTTACTAGTGTTCTCCTTCAATGCTTGCTTGACTACTTCATGTACCTCTTTCATTGACTGAGCAAAATCTTCAGCATACCCACTCTTTGTTGCTACATTTCCTAAAGCCTTTAACTCCAATATACCCCTTGGGTGAAGACCATAGACCACTTCAAAAGGACCCTTGCCAGTGGTTCTATTTATTGTGTCATTGTAAGCATATTCAGCTTGTGATAACACTTGATCCCATGTCTAACCATACTCCTTGGTAAGGCACCTCAATAAGTTTCCTAAGCTCTTATTAACCACTTCGGTCTATCCATCTATTTGTGGATGGTAGGCTGATCCAAAAGATAGGTTGGTGCCAAGTTTTTGCCAAAGTGTCTTCCAAAAATGACTCATGAACTTTGAGTCCCTATCTAAAACAATGCTCATGGGTAAACCATGTATCCTTATCACTTCCTTGAATAACAATTGAGTTATATGACATGCATCATGAGTAGTCTTGCAAGGTATAAAGTGGGCCATCTTACTAAACCTATCCACTATGACATAAATGATGCCAAATCCCTGCTTTGTCCTTGGTAAACCTACTACAAAATCCATACTAATGCACTCCCAAGGTCTATTTGGTATGGGAAGAGGTTGGTATAAACCAGTATTTGAAGAAGTGCCCTTGGCCTTTTGACAAACAATACAAGTTTCCACATACTTCCTAACATCTTGATTCATCATAGGCCAATAGTAATACCTTTGAACTAACTCTTGAGTCTTGTTGACTCCAAAATGGCCACTAAGAATGCCATTATGCTTCTCTTGTATGATATTTTCTCTCACTGACCCTCTAGGCACACAAAGTTGTCATCCTCTAAACAATAACCCATCTTGCAAGGTAAAATATGAATACTCACTATGAAAATTATTTTGATACTCTTTGCATACCTTTGAGGCATTTGAGAAGCTTTATCATCTGGGTATAGGTCTCTAAAACTATCAACACCTATGCTTCTTGACTGAATTTCTTGGACTGTCAAGAGTCTCTTGCTCAATGCATCAGCAACCCTATTTAGTTGACCTTTTTTATGCTTGATTGTGAATGTGTAGGCTTGCATATACTCTACCGACTTCATGTGTTTGTAACTAAGTTTGTCTTGTGAGTTTAGAAAGCTTAAAGCTTGATTGTCTGTGTAGACTACAAATTACTTAGGAAGGAGATAGTGTCTCCACTTCCTCAAAGCCTGCACTAAAACATATAACTCCAAGTCATTTGAGGAGAATTTCCTTTTTGCATCACTTAGCTTCTCACTATAGAAAGCTACTGGTCTTTCTTCTTGACTTAGGACAACACCTACTGCAACATACATTCCACTGTGAAGAGTTTCTCAAAACTAGGTAACACCAACACCGGTTGAGTGGCTATCTTTTATTTCAAGGTTTCAAAACCTCTATTTTCTTGTTCATTCCACTAAAACTTTGCCTTCATTCCACCTCTAATAGTGTCCAACATTGGTGCACATATAGCATTAAATTTCCTAATGAACTTCCTATAATATTGAGCTAGTCCATGGAAGATTCTCACCTCTATTGTTGACTTAGGAGTAGGCCAATTTACTATGGCTTAAACCTTGCTAGGATCCATCTTGATATTCCCATGTGACAACACAAACCCAAGGTAAACCAACTCATTTTTAACAAATTCACACTTGTCCAAGTTCATGGTTAGCTTATCTTCATGCAATCTTTGTAGCACAATTTGCAAATGATTAACATGATCTACCCTATCCTTACTGAAAATGAGAATATCATTTAAATATACCACCACAAATTTACCTATGAAGTCTTTCATCACCTCATTCATGAGCCTAATGAAGGTGCTTGGAGCATTAGATAAGACAAATGGCATTACAAGTCATTCATAAAGACCCTTTTTGTCTTGAATGTTGTTTTCCATTCATCACCCTCCTTAATCCTAATTTGGTGGTATCCACTTTTAAGGTCAATCTTGGTAAAGTATTTGGGTTCCCCTAAACAATCCATTAGGTCTTCTATTATAGGAATTGGAAACCTATATCTAATGGTGATCCTATTTATATCCCTAGAGTCAATGGACAATCTCCAAGTACCACCTTTCTTTGGGGCTAAAATGGTAGGTACAATACAAGGGCTAATGCTTTTCCTAAGTAGGCCTTGGTCTAAAAGCTCTTAGATTTGTTTGGCAATCTCAACATTTTGTAAGTTGCCTTGTTAGGTAAGGATGCTCCAGGTACAAAGTCTATTTGATGGCTTATGGCTCTTTTAGGAGGTAAGGTGGTTGGTTGTCCACCACTCACTATCCCTTTGAACTGTTTCAATAGGTCTTAAACCTCTATTGGCAAATCTGGTTTCTCCTTTTTATTTTCCTCTTTAGGTTTCACTACTAATGAAAACCCTATACCTTCACCTTCCTCAAGTATCTTCAAGAATTGTTTTTCACTCACTAAGAGGACATTAGGACCTGTTGCTCTCTTTTCACCTTCCTCAAGGATAGATTGAAACTTGAATGTGACTCCATCTTTCTTGAATGGATATGCATTCTTGGCTCCATCATGAATAGCTTGTCTATCAAATTGCCATGGTCTTCCTAATAGAAGATGGCATGCATCCATGGGTAGGACATCACATAACACTTTGTCCTTATACCTCCCAATGGTGAAATCCACCCATGCTTGCTCATTGACTAGGACATGTTGGCCTTTGTTCAACCAAGTGACCCTATATGGGTTGTTGTGAGATATCCTTTGTAATTTAAGCTTACTCGTTGCCTCTTCTGACACAATGTTGTCTGTTGACCCTGAGTCGATGATCACCTTGCAAACTTTGTCCATAATCTTGCATTTGATCCTAAATAGTGATCTCCTTTGGCTAGGCTCTTCTCTGACAGGTTATTTTATCAAAGTCCTTCTTATCATGAGGTTGTCACCTACCTTTGATTCTAAGGCAACCTCTAAAGTCTTGTTGCTTGAAGTCTCTTCTTGAAGATAGTTCACTCTCCTTTCACTACTCTGTGATGATGATCCCTTCTCTGGACACCTATATGTTGGATGACCAAGTTGATTGCAATGGTAACACTTAATTGAGGCAAAATATGGGGAACCTCTACCTTGTCCACTAGACCTTCCTCTAAAACCACTGTTTGACCCCCTTCCTCTATTGGATCCTCCTTTACCAGTGCCACCTTCTTGCTACTCAGTGAGCTTAGAATCACCTTGTGTTCTTTGATCTGAGTTTCTTCCTCCAAAGCCTCCCCTATGGCCTCTATTTTCTTTTCCTCTACCTCTGCCCCTATTACTACTTGAATCATGTTTTCTTTTCAATTTTTCTTCCACTTTAAGGGCAAGTTGATAGCTTTGATGAACTGTCTTTGGGCTCATTAGACTAATTTCCTCTTAGATGTTCCATCTTAGTCCATTTAGGTACCTAGCAACTTTAAGACTTTCTTCTTCCACTATAGGAGATCTAAGACTAAGTTTGTGAAACTCCTCCATATAACCACTTACATCAAGGTCTTTTTGTCTTAGTTTTTGTCTTTTCCTATGGATCTGCACTTCATAGTCATGAGGGAGATAGGCTTCTTTGATTTTGACTAACATCCCTTTCCAAAAAGAGATGGGAGTTTTACCTACTTTGTTCCTCTCATCATGTACAAATTTCCACCATGTGAGAGCGGATCCCCTCATCCTAGACTTGGTCACTTTGACTCTTTGAGCTTCAATTATGCCTTCACATTCAAAATGGTTCTCCATACCCTCTATCCATTCTATAACCACTTCTACTTCCATCTTACCAGTGAGCAATGGTAATCCTTCTAGTGATTTACCACTTAAGGCTTTCAATGCCTTTAGGAAAGGTTCTTGTTCTAAAACGGGATCAGGTTTAGGTACTTTGTCTACTTTTGATACCTCTTTACCCTTCCCTTCTACTCCTTCAACCTTTACCAACACATCATCTGCCTTGGTTTCAATTTCACCAAGCTTACCTTCCAATTCTATCAACTTTTCCTTCAGGAGTCTATTCTCTTCCTCCTGATCATCCACTTTCTTTGCCAACTCTGCATTGGTCACCATGGTGTTGTCTCCTATAGATTCTACTGAGGACATCTACTCTCCTAGCCCAAATCTTATAGGCTCTGATACCAATTTGATAGGGTTTACCTAGCTTGCTCACACTTCACCTAGTTGGTGTTGCTCAATTCCACCAACCTCACCAGGTCTAGCTGTGCTCCAAGACCCCCAAGTCCTTCCCAATCTCTGCTAGGACTTTCTCTTTGCCAATCTCAAGGTGTTTGCAACAAGTGTTTGACTAAGAACCCTACCATTTCAATGTGTTTCTCATATGCTCAATCTTGCAATATTGACATCAACTTATCAATTTCTCACTTTTCTTCCCCATACTATTGTGAGTCATTGCAAAGGTGTGGAGGTGGAATTTACCATGGAATTAATTAAATTTGGTCCATTTGAGGTTTTTCAATCTCTATCTTCCTTACTGATTTCTTAAATTTGCCTAGAAATAGGGCTACGAGGATGAGCCCTAATTAGGCCTCCTAAATCTGGTTTTCAAGGGTTTTGAGGGAATCGGTCCAAAAGACCCTATAACAAGGCTTATTTGTCTTCAATCACTCACCCATCCTCAAGATATTTTGTATGTTTTATCTTTCCAACTTGCAGTATAGTTCCCTAACCCAAAAATGAGGGTTTGCTAGGCCTTCTAGGCCTTAACCGGCAGTGGTTGTCCAACTTTGTGAAATGGGCATCTAACGGACTTGTCAAGGCTTCTCCTTGCATTTTAAACTCTTTATGGACCTCATGAACCATCCCAATTGATTTGGTTAAGGTTTTGTATTCACCCCTGCAGTATGCATTCAATTTACACCTTGTCTTCTCTAGGTGGGTTGCTCCTAGACTCGCCTAGAACAAGGTGGAAACTATGATGAACTCCACTTCCAAAAGTCCTCCTTGCATATTTACATTGTACATAGAGTTTCCTTCCATGTCCCAATAGGTCATGATGGTATCACAGAGGGATTTTATGGGGTAACCATTTTACACAAATCTGCTATTTACAAGCCAAAACTGGCTGATTGAAAACAAAATAATAAATGTACTAACACACACTATCTACACAACATGAAATGAACCAAATAGTAATGGAACACACCAAAGAACTTCTATCCAAAACTAGATCAATTGATTCAATCCATTTGTGTTCACATTTATGCAAAATAAGACAAAATCAGTGATAACAGTTTGAAAATGAGTGGTTTTAGATTGTCATTCATACATAATCAAACTTCCAACCTTGGTAACCATGCAAGAGGAGGTTTTAATAATCTTCCCCACGTGTGGAGGCATCCTAGGTCAAAGTGCTAACCCTAACTCCATTGCTAATCTCTTTTAGGACCAAAGTTGTCATGATAACTTTTACAATTTTCCACATTTTGTCTTTTCAACTTAAGCAGCCTATTACAAGTCATTACTCATGTCTTTTTCAAAATTCCTAAGACTATTATAAACCTCTCTAATGCTCTCACCAATTTATGCCCCTTTTGACCATTAAGAAAGCCATTAACCTACTCAAACTATCACCTACTCACAAAGTGCAAACCTAGAAAGGAAACTAAGACAACTAGGCCTACACTTGATTCAAATCAAACATTACACACACACCTTTGACCCTCCTAGAGTCCTTATTAGAAACTTGACTTGGATAAGGTCAGTACAAGCCAAAATTGTAGAAGGACTATGAGCCTAAGTCCTAGGTGCTCCTGCACCATTTCCCTGTCTTAATAACTTTATCTTCGACACAAGGATCCATCCAGATATCAATAGTGTCACTTATGAGGAGATTACTTTGTTGAGGAGCATCTTTTAACTAAGGAAATTCTTTAACTATCTCATCGTTATTTCTTTCTTTCCCAAAGTAAGCTTTTGTATTCAAACAATAGGGAAGACCACGATTATGATTATAATGAGGAAGGTTGTCATAGACTCCTAGGAATTCAGCTAAGGAATCATCAGTGGGAAAACATCCAAAGCAAAGACACTAGAAGAGTCATAGTCAATATACTTTGGATATTTTAGTGAAAGAGAAGTAGCAATGACATTAACAAAAATAGATGGTGTCTTAGAAGCTTTAGTACGCTCAAAAGGATCATAGCCAAGTCCAAATATTGTGTCATGAAAGTTATTTTCCAAGGGAACTTTTATCCCTTGATCTTGGGCACTGCAACCATTACCATTATTACCACACCTGGCTAGGAGGTGAAAACCAGGACCATAAAGGTTAGCCATTTCTAAAAGAGAAGGAGGATTCTCATAAAGTGAGGGATCAAAATCCTCTAGATCAGAAACCAAGGGAGACGAAGTTTGAGAAGTTGCCACAAAGTTATTTCTAAATGGCCCATATAAAGTAGATTGCTTTTTAGGTTCTTCTTCTTCTTTCTTCTTTTCGATCTTGGGTTCTCTAGGGGGAATTTTATATTATCCTATGAAAGTAGGATTAAAGCCAAGGGATCCCCAATCGTCTTCTGCAAGAATCTCTTCAGGAGAAAATAAATCTTTAGTGGTAGAACCAAGTTGAGAAGTCTTTTCTTCAGGTTACTTAGGTTCATTTGAGGAATCATTGGAAGATGAACTTGAGGTAGGAGATAGACATGAGGAAATAGACACACTAGTAGGAGTAGAAGTTTTGGAAGAATCATCCAAGATAGTTGGGGAAGAACTAGTTGAAGAGGATTTGGATGTTGATGTTTGGAGACAAGCCTTGAGATTGGTATCACCTAGCAAGGTATATGTCTTATTGTTGTAAATGAATTCAACTTGCCTATGCAATGTAGAGGGGACAAATTGCATGCTATGAATTTGAGGTCTCCCTAATAATAAGTTATATGTCAGATTTCTAGGCATGACATGAATAGGTGTGGGTAAAGTAAGAGGACCTACATTAACAGGTAAGGTGATGATGTTGGTATTTTGGTATGGTTTTGTCATTGATGTCAACACCTACTAAATACACCTACTTTGGAGATCCAGCAACGTTCACCGGCAATCAGTAAACTATTCAAACAATCACCAGTATATGGTTAACCGACAGGATATAATGTTCACCGGTATCTGCAATGACATGGAAGCCACTTGGTAATGTCGAAGACATCATGTAGACACTTTTCCTTGAAGTAATATCATTGGTATATTCTTATTTGCATATTTGCTTTTATCAGCAAATAGGTCCAGGTTATCTAGGGTTACACCAGCAGGTTTATCTTTTCCAGATCAGCATGGCATGCTATGGAGATGATTTATTATTGTTGTAAATGCATTAAGCCGACATGTTTAATCGGTTATTGCATCGGATATTGTATTATTTGTAAAAAAAAAATTATTGTAATATCTTGTAGAGCCGACCTACTAAAATTGGTCTTAGGGTATGTTATAAATGTAAGATCTTATTTGTAAGATCAAATGTGGAATGCGAAAAAGATTTAAGGAAAGGTATATGCGAGATCAAGCAGAGATATACGCGAAGACATCATTTGAAGGTGAAGTTAGGTTTTTGTGGAAGCATATCAGCATTACACCAGTACTGAATCTAGCATATGAAGATGCTATTTTGTGCAATACATTCTCATTGGATTTAACCATCCAACTGTAGTCAGTGTGACTCCCATTTGTGTTTGAGCAATGAGCTCTAGGATGTTGGCCTTTCTGCATGTGCAGACCCCTCTTTGTACACTTACTATCTGCAATAGTATCATCTGATTATGGGTAAGGTTTCCCATCGTGGTTTTTCCCCTTACAGGGTTTCCACGTACAAATATTTGTGTCATGTGTTGTGGATGACTTTATGTTTATGTTTCATGCATTAATTCTTACTGGTATAACAATTTTCTGTTAACATTGTTTACCGACATACTTAACTGTCTTACCGGTATTAATAGACAATTGATTCACCCCCCCCCTCTCAGTTGTCCCCGGGACCTACAATTGGTATCAGAGCTTTTCTTAATCTGCAAACCATATCATTGTTATCTGTCAAAGAAAATCCATCAGGTTGTTCAATATAGACTTCCTCTTCAAGATCTCCATTCAAAAATGCACATTTAATATCCATTTGATAAACTTTGTAATCCTTGTGAGCTGCAAAGGCCAAGAATAATCTAACTGCCTCAATTCTGGCTACCGGTGCAAAGGTTTCATTGTAATCAACTCCTTCTTTCTGAGAATATCCCTTACACACTAGTCTTGCTTTATTCCTGACAACCTTACCATCTTCATTGAGTTTGTTTCTAAATACCCATTTGGTTCCAATTACATTTTTATTTTTAGGCCGGGGAACTAATGTCCAAGTATTATTTTTTTCAATCTATCCTAATTCTTCTTCCATAACTTTAATCCAAAATTTATCTTCACATGCCTCATTGATAGATAATGGTTCAATTTGAGAAATAAGACATACCTCTTCATTTGCTAATCTTCCTCTTGCCATGACTCCTTTAAATTTGCTTCTAATTATTTGATCTTCAGAATGATTCAGTCTTACATACCGGGGTGTCTTAGTCTATTGTTGTTCTTCAATTACTATGGTATCCTCTGATGATACCAAAGTAATTGGATCATCATTCTGTACCAGTGGATTTACTATTGGTTCATTTGTCATAATTTATGTTATCGGTTCGAAGTCTATATACCTTGAAGTTCCTCTGAATTGTTCATCAATTTTTACATTTGTACTCTCAACAATTTTCTGTAATCTTTTATTAAAGCATCTATAAGCTTTACTCTTAGATGAATAACCAAGAAATATTCCTTCATCACTTCTAGGATCAAACTTGCCAATATACTCATCTCTTCTAATATAACATTTACTTCCAAAAATTCTGAAATACTTAAGAGTAGGAGTATTACCAAACCATAGTTCATGAGGGGTCTTACCGGTTTCACCTTTGATGTGAACTTTGTTGAATGTATAGACAGCAGTGCTTACTGCCTCTCTCCAGTACATATGTGGTAGATTTGCTTTTGATAACATACTTCTTGCTGCATCCAAAATAGTTCTATTTTCCCTTTCAACAACTCCATTCTGTTGTGGTGTCCGAGGTGTTGATAACTGTCTTTTGATTCCATTAACTTCACAGAATGTATTAAGATCTCTAGATGTGAATTCTCCTCCTTGATCTGATCTTAAACATTTAATTTTCTTACCGGTTTCATTTTCAACCATTGGTTTGAATAGTTTGAACTTCCCAAGTGCTTCTGATTTTTCTTTGAGAAAAGTAACCCAACACATTCTAGAATAATCATCAATAATTAGCATGAAATATCTATCACCTTGTAAACTTTTAGTTCTAGCTGGACCACATAAATAAGTGTGAATTAAATCAAGAGCATTATTAGATTTTTCTGGAATACTTTTGAAACTAGCTCTAACCTATTTTCCAAATTGACATTCCTTGCAAATTGTATTATGAGTTTTCACAATTTTAGGTAGATCTCTAACTGCCTTAGAAGTACTAATTTTTACCATGCAATCAAAATTTACATGACATAGTCTTTTATGCCATAGCCAAATTTCATCTATATGTGCAATTAGGCATGCCTTTTCACTGTTATTCAAATGAAAGATATTACCTCTAGTCTGATTACCGGTTGCAATTTCCAAACCAGTTCTATTCATGATTTTGCATTTTCCATTTTTAAATTGTAACTGAAAACCTTTCTCAACTAATTGACCAACACTTAAAAGATTATGTTTTAATCCTTCAATGTAGTAAACATTGTCAATGTTATGTTTACCATCAAGAGATATTGAACCCTTACCTTTGATTGAACAGGCTTTGTCATCTCCGAATCTTACTAAACCTCCATTGTATTCTTGAAAGTTCAAGAATTTGCCTTTGTCTCCAGTCATGTGATGTGAGCATCCTGAGTCAATAATCCATTCATCCTTTGATTCAACTTTAGCTGCTAGGGCTTGTTCTACTGGTGGAGCAATAGGTACCGGTTGATCTTCTGTTATAGCAACAAAGACCCATCCGTTGTTTGTTGGATCCTCATCAGAATCAGAATATGTTGCAGCAACAACAAACTGTACACAGGTACTTTGGCTTAAGCAAATGTTGAAAGACATAAAGGTAAAATGCAAGGAACCTATTACTATATATTGTGATAACACTGCAACAATTGATATATCTAAGAATCCAGTATTACATTCTAAAACAAAACATGTTTCTATCAAACTAAATTTTCTAAGGGAAAAAGTTGAAGAAAAGGAAATAAAACTGGTTTATGTGAATACTAAAGATCAGCTTGCAGATATTTTTACAAAACCTTTGCCTAAGGAAACTTTTGAGTATCTCAGAGATCAGCTCGGAGTCTTACCTCCACCGGTAGAGACTTAGACAGTTGATGATTGTCATCAATCGACAGAATTAAATGGACAAATCTTTTATTCTGGTATTTGATGAGGAAGCTACTTCTCAGGGGGAGTAGTTGGTATATTGAATTGGTTGGTATTTTGTATGAACTTGACCTTTTTGTGACTTTGGCATTTGATGTCA
This sequence comes from Cryptomeria japonica, assembly GCF_030272615.1. Lineage (NCBI taxonomy): Eukaryota > Viridiplantae > Streptophyta > Pinopsida > Cupressales > Cupressaceae > Cryptomeria > Cryptomeria japonica. Next base: position 45,701,683 of record NC_081406.1, on the reverse strand, counting down.
AAGGGGGAGAGATATATGGAAAAACATTAAAGAAAAATATATGGAAAAATGCATTATCTTTTTGAGGAGAGATTGGTATTGTAAATAAATCTTTGTATAAACACATATTACTCCCAGGGGGAGAATTGGTTTTTGTACTTGGCATTTCTATTTTGGCACTTTGATGGTTTTTCCATCTTGTGTTGCCATCAATGCCGAACGGGGAGATTGTTGGTATTTTGGTATGGTTTTGTCATTGATGTCAACACCTGCTAAATACACCTACTTTGGAGATCCAGCAACGTTCACCGGCAATCAGTAAACTGTTCAAACAATCATCGGTATATGGTTAACCGACAAGATATAATGTTCACCGGTACCTGCAATGACATGGAAGCCACTTGGTAATGTCGAAGACATCATGTGGACACTTTTCCTTGAAGTAATATCATTGGTATATTCTTATTTGCATATTTGCTTTTACCGGCAAATAGGTCCAGGTTATCTAGGGTTACACCGATAGGTTTATCTTTTCCAGATCAGCATGGCATGCTATGGAGATGATTTATTATTATTGTAAATGCATTAAGCCGACATGTTTAATCGGTTATTGCATCGGATATTGTATTATTTGTAAAATGTTTTTATTGTAATATCTTCTAGAGCTAACCTACAAAAATTGGTCTTAGGGTATGGTATAAATGTAAGATCTTATTTGTAAGATCAAATGTGGAATGCGAAAAATATTTAAGGAAAGGTATATGCGAGATCAAGCAGAGATATACATGAAGACATCATTTGAAGGTGAAGTTAGGTTTTTGTAGAAGCATATCAGCATTACACCGGTACTGAATCCAGCATATGAAGATGCTATTTTGTGCAGTACATTCTCATTAGATTTAACCATCCAACTGTAGTCAGTGTGACTCCCATTTGTGTTTGAGCAATGAGCTCTAGGCTGTTGGCCTTTCTGCATATGTAGACCCCTCTTTGTACACTTACTATCTGCAGTAGTATCATCTGATTGTGGGTAAGGTTTCCCACCGTGGTTTTTCCCCTTACATGGTTTCCACGTACAAATATTTGGGTCATGTGTTGTGGATGACTTTATGTTTATGTTTCATGCATTAATTCTTACTGGTATAGAAATTTTCTGTTAACACTGTTTACCAGCATACTTAACTATCTTACCAGTATTAAGCAATAAGTTGGTTAATAAGATTTTGGTTTGAATTTATTAGACAACTGATTCACACCCCCCCCCCCCCCCCTCTCAGTTGTCCCCGGGACCTATAGATGATACCAAATCAAGATTTGGCAACATTATCGAAGCCTCAAATAGTGAGAGAATTAGGCTTAATGAGAGATGTATTGACATTGATTTTATACAACAAGTTAATGCTAAAAACATTAAGACCATAACCATTGTCCACTAGTGTTTGTCTTATTTCACTATCATTTATGATAGCCACAATCATTAAAGGATCATATTGATGTTGGATCTCACTAGTGGGTAATTCATCTTGGGTAAAGACAATTTGAGCCTTAGGAGATGTGATAGAATCAATCAAGGAAGCCATATTATTGAATGTCATTGCGGGTGAGATATTCAAAGTTTTCAAGGCATCTGGTAACATTCCATGATGGGTTGAAGAAGTTTGAATCAAGTCCCAAAGGGATATCTTGGAAGGAGTATCTTTGAGGTATTCAATAAGATCATATTCCTTACCAAGATTTTGTAAAATGCAAGGTGCTTGAGGAAGAATAGGTTGAGGATCGGGAAGAGAATTGGGAATAACTAGAGGAGGATTAGGTTGCCTATTATTTCTTGTGTTTTAAGTGTGGGCAACTGCATCATGACTCTCCTTTGTTAGTTGTTTAGCATAACTATAAGGAATCTTAGTGGGATTTCCTCCTTGCACAGTAATGACAGGTTTATTAGGAGTACTAAAGGAATCATGACTATATCCATCTTGAACAGTGAAAAGAGGTTGATTGGGAAGTTGTAAGGTTGAGGAAGGATAAGATCCTTGGACTGCAAAAAGAGGCTTGCTATGTTCATTCTCTAATACCCTAAAAATGGTCATCTAAACCATGGGCCCCTAATCTCGACAACATCACCAAGGTCCTAACCAAAGGCAATTAAATAAATCTTGAGCACACAATTAATTCTTTAATCATCAAATATCACATAGCAAAATTAATCACCCAATATTAATTAAATATTTATTTTATTAATTGATCATTCCAAGTAAATCATTTTTAAAACAATTATCTTATTTATTTTATTAAATATCCTAGCATATTTAATTAAATAAATCAAATTGCCATCAAATCTTCAAAAAAAGAAATAAATCATCAAAAAGGAATTAATTGACCAAGAAAGAATTAAAAATTGAGAAAAGAAATCAATTGGAGATAATCTTGAAAAATAAATTAAAAATTGATGAATAATCTCAAAGAAAGCAATTAAAACAATTAAATATTAAAATTGAATGAAATAGAGAATAAATCAGTTTTTTCTGATTTTATCTTAATTTTAGTTCAATTTACTTTAAAACTAAGAAAAACATTCAATCACATCAATTCACCTAGATTGTGCTTCCTCTTGGAAAATCTTGATCGCTCATCATCATTTGATCTCGGCCTTTGGTTTCTTTCTGAATTTTCTATAAATTTAGGCCTTCATCTCTCATTCAGAGATCTTGGAGAATATATTGTTATCATGCTATTTTTGCTCTAGGTTCAATAATAATTGTGCATTTAGATATTCACATATTAGTTATTTCATATTGTTTAGATCATTTATCTCAATTATTGCTTAAATCATGTTAGATTAATCTTGCATTCATCTAGCTTAATATCATGCTCATATAGATTAAATCCTTCGTTTAGGTGTTGTCTAGTCACTAGATAGCTTAGCAATCTAAGAGCAATCTAAACTTGCATCTACTAGAAGGCAATTGGTTGATTTGTTATGGTTTTATTATTCATGTTTATATCTGTCTAACCATGCATGTAATGACTTAATTGAAGTGTTGTGTATTCTAGATATAGATACAGGTCCAATTTTCACACACACATTTTTGGCGCCCACCGTGGGGCATAAAACTACTTTTTCGGCCTTAAAATCATTCTTTTTATCCTACAGGTTTCGTCTGTACAATCTCTGTGAAATATCGTACGAGCAGTTTCATTGCATCGTATGACATTATATTGAAGCCTGTAATTTATCATACGACATAATATTAAATCCTATCATTTGTCGTACGAATCAGAAGATGGACTCGTACGACATACTGTTTCTGGTTATTTGATTTTATCCTCTATCGTCTTGTGCTCATTTCTGACTCATATGATAAAAGTTTTTTGTTGTTTCATTCTATGAGAATTGTCGTACGATTTTGTTTTTTGTTAGATTAAAAGCAAGTTTCACTTTTTGAGGTTTTTCTTGAATTAAATTTTGATTACGCTAACGCTAACCCTGAATTGTCTTTTGTCTGCCTAGTATTTTCACAGCCTAACCAATTTCTTGCAAGATGCTTGTCAAAGAATTTATCAATCAAACATATGCCTGTCAAAGAATAAAAACAACATGACTACTGATGCATTGTTTTTGCAGGTTGCCTAAAGAGAAATCAATCAAACATCATGTATTCTTTAATTTTTTTAAGCACCTAACTTGCTATCCGATTAATGAACAAATCTGTCTTTTCTGTCTTTAGAGAATTCTGAGAGGTAGGAGAGTATGCTCTTGTCTTTTTTTAGACAATCATAAATCTAGACCCTTGAGGCATTTTCTTTGTTTGAGATTTGTACATCTTTAGTAGGCATGCACTCCCGAGGGGTTGAAAAACTCTTAAAGTCGTTACGGTCAGTGTGAGGGGAATGACCTAAGTGGGAATGACTAAACGCCAAGTACTCCAACCCACTATAAAATAAATCTGATTTGATGAAAATCAAGTCAACGACAGTGCTCGGGAATAGCTCTCCTTAGTACCTTCGGGTATATTGAACCTTGGTTTTCAAGGCTGGGAGACCTCTTAATTGAGTTTATACCTCGACGCGTCAAACAAAACCCTTACTAGATCCAATTAAAATTAGAAGCTACCTGATTCACCTTTGAAAGGCTGATAATCTTTGTGCAAGAGAGATAGTAACTCTCCCAAGACACTTGCCATATCGCACCCCCATTAGCGTTTGGAGTCAGCTAATACGGCGTTGAGAATCTATTGCGTGAGACTCAATGATGGTATTCTGATTAGCTATTGGGTGTGTACCTAAGTCAGTAAGCAAAGGTTTTCTTCTCTAAGCCAACTTCCATAGGATTTGCATGTTGTGATTGGAATTACTATTTATACTACATGTTTTCTGTGTTTTCATCCCCGAAACTAAAACTGGAATACCAAAACTAGAGAAAACAAATCAAACAAACCAACAAATCAGTGATAAAACTCTATCCTTGTCAAAGTTAGTCTATCCTGGTCAAAAAAATTAGTCCACCTCAAAATTGGTCATACTCAGCTATCGAAAAAACTCAGAATTCTTGTCTATGTCCTGTTAACAGTCGTACGAACCTAATAATTCGCCGTCCTGCACCATATCCTATGTCATACGAGTGTTCTAAATTTTTGTCCAAGCTAAATCCTCTATCATATGAGACCCAACAATTTGTCATTTAAGCTAAATCATGTGTTGTAAGAGATAGAATTGCATTGAATCTTTTATCATTCGGGACCTACCCATTTGTTGTACGGTACTAGGCAACAACTCGTATGAAATAGAACTATTGTCATCCTGAAGCTGTTATACTGTCGTACGGTCTCAGAAATTCTATCGTACGAGTCTCTGATTTTACCAGTCCAGAATAGTCAAACCTGTCTAAAACAGTCTACAGCAAGCCTAAAACTGGTTTTCATCCTCTGGAGCATAAACAACCTTGATAGTGTACCTCTACCATTGCATTGCACGATTTTGTCGATCATCTCTCAGCTAGTTCAAACAAACATCTTATCAAACCTAAGTTAACTTAGATAACGTCTTACATAGGATAGATCATTCCTGAAACCAGACCAGATCTTAGTTACTTCTCTCAATCACTACGTTAAATGAACTACTATTGGCATTTTTGATGTTTATGTAGTGATTGTCATTGATGGAAACACACTTGTATTGAGATCCCCTTTATATGTATGAGCTAGAGCTCAACCGGTATTTGTTCCAACCGGTATGTTGTATTCTAGTCTTTAGACTATTGGTGATTCTGCAGAATGTGTTTCCAGGTCTGAAGTGGCATGTCGACCCCAAGCGGTTCGTAGATCTCAAGCAGTACGAGGGAGCAAAGCAACATAACACATTCTTACCAGTCTTCATTATTGTCAAACCGACAACTGATATTTTGTATGAACCGGTAATACTCTATGATGAGTTACCAATCCATCGATTGATTGACGGTGCCGACACACTGACAGTGCTTTTTATGTCGTGTTACTGAGTATGTCTAGATTCATTGAACCTAGGAAATTCTAATGTAATCCTATTGGACCGACATGAAACTAGATTCCTTTAAAAGGACATCATGTCTAGGGTTTTAGGTTATTGTTGTTGTTGAAAGGGTTTATGTTGTGACTAGGGTTTACGATGGTTGTTGAATTGTTGTAAGAGCGATCTTATCTGAGAAGATCAAGTTGTAACTGAGAGAGAGATAGAGAAGACTGAAGTAATGCTGGAATGCATTAGCAATAAGCTATACTAGATCTAACTAAGTAGTTTGTGCTATTAGATAGATCAAACACTTGTTGATTACTCACATCTTTGACAAGTCTGTAGCCCTTAACCGAGTAGGACCAAAAGCCTTTGTAAAATCCTCTAACAAGGTGGTTCACCTCTGTGAATCTAAAATCCTCTAACAAGGTAGTCTTTAATCGGACTTATCTCCTAACAGAGATTGAGATTCCTAACAGGATCTGTTCTGGTGAAGAACATTGTAAGACCTTAACCGGTCTGGTTTCTATTCTGCAGATAGTGACTTGTGAGTTCCATCTCACTGTGGTTTTTCCCATTTGGGTTTCCACGTCAAAATATCTTGTGTTATGATTGTATTGCTTTTGTGGGTGAATGCTTTATTTGCATTTTGGTTTGCTTGTGTGATAACTAGTCTGTCTGTTAGACTGTTTTACCAGTTTATCTTCAAACTGTTTAAGTGTTTAAGTACAGAAGTTTTTGGCATACTAATTCACCCCCCCTTCTTAGTATTCATCAATTGGTATCAGAGCCAACCTTTCTATAGGTTTAACCACTTGGAAAGAGATATGGGGGAATACACCTTGAGGGAACTTACTCAACGACTCACTCAATCTGAGCAAGCCTATGATGATCTTATGGTCAAATACAAGGCATCTCAAGCAAAAAGGAGAGAACATGCAAAGAAGCTGATGGAGCTATTTGAAAGTAGTTTTGAAGATGAAGAAAATATGGAAGCCATGATTGCTGAAGTAAATAAGCTAAATGATTCAAACTCTAATCTGAGAAAGGAGTTGGAAGGACTGACTATCCAGTTTAGTCAAGAGCTTGAGAACCGGAGGAAAGCTGAAGATCTGGTAAAGGGCAGAGATCATGAGATCTCCAAGTTGAAATAAGAGATTAGTGCACTGACTGCTCGCCTTCATGAGAGAAGAATGGAAAAAGAAGGAGTACAAGATGAATGAACATAGCCATCTCTGAAAATGCAAGCCTAATGGAGTCAAATACTGCTATTTCCAAAGAACTCTCTGAGTCAAAGGAAATACTTGCTAAGTTTAGCAAAAGTACTGTTAAACTAGAGCAAAAGCTTGAGTCATCTAGACCGGTAAAGAGTACCAATGGACTTGGTTTCTCTGGACATGAGGAAAGAGAATCCTCAGGAACAAATGCTGAAGCATCAAAGAAGCAACCGACACTCAAAGGAAAAGGTAAGCAAAAATTCAAACCTGTCTGCTTTAACTGTCTTAAAGAAGGACACACTGCCAATGTATGTAGGAGCAAAGCCTACAATAATTTTCCTTATTTTATCAACAATGTACCTAGATCCAATAAGTTCAATGGTAATTGTTATGCATGCAACAAGTTTGGGCATAGAGCATCTGAATGCAGGTCTGTCATGAACAATACCGGAAGATATCCTCAGAGGACCCAAGGAGCTGGTCCGAAATCTTTTGTGAACCGGAACCCTAACCAGTTTAATGCTTACAATTATCAGTCAGGCAACAATGGTTATCAATCAGCAACCGGATGGAGAGAAAACTATTGGATTTGTCATGGACATGGTCACACTGCTGCTACATGCAGAAGGAAGAATGGAAACATGAACAATGGACCTTGGAGAGCACATGGATTGGTTTTCTATCACTGCAACAAATCGGGTCACATTGCAAGATTTTGCAGAAGTAGAAAGAGTATATTTGATGATATACCGGTCACTCAGAAAGGAGAAGTTGATGTTAAAAATGTTCAAGCGGACATGAACAAAACCTGGAGGAAGAAACCAACAATGTTGGAAGAGGAACCAATTTCTGCACCTAGTGTGGAAATATCAGAATTTGCAAACTAAGCTCCAAAGAGGCTTAGGGGGAGCAAACGGTGAAATGATTGTGAACCCCCAATTGCACCGGTAAAAGACCTTAACTGATATGTGATACCTGTCACTTGGCAGAAGATCGGAAATGGTAAAAGAGGCAAATTAGGGTTTACACCCTAATAGAGGAGCATTAATGGCAGTAGGTGAGAGACATGTATAAAAGCATATTTCAAATCATTTCTTAGTATTTGTTTTCAAGTGAAGAAAATTTTTCAAAGTGTAGAGCGAAGAAAAAGCGATTTGAGCTAAGATTTCAAGAAATTGACAAGTCTTGAAGGAGATTCAAACTCAGTTTGCAAGCGGTCGTGTAGAACACAAAGCGGTGATTTGGCAACCGACAGAGAGTGGAGTGAAGCAGAATTAGGAAGCCCTAAATTCACGTTGTAAAGGTATTTTTTATGTTCTTGAAATACTCTATAATGGCTTCCGCATCTCATACCAGTTCTAGTACATCCATTGAGTCAGAAAGTTTTATTCAGAGGAAGTCCAAATATAATGCCTTATCACAAGTTCTGGCTGGAGTCATAGTTGAAGAGGGAATTTTAGATTATATTGATTGCAAAATAGAAGACCTAGGGTCTTTATCTATTCACACCCAGTTAGGTTTATTTTGTAGCAAGGACAAGAAAATCAAACTAGAGTTTAGTATCCTAGAGAAGAAGAAACTCCATAATGCAATATACTTTCTGGAAGATTTTACGGAGGATCATATCAAGATCATTTTGAGCAAAGTCCATGGTGACAAGATGTACCTGGAGAGGACACATGATATCATGCCACAGGCAATTCATGCAGTCACCATTTTTTGTAACATAGGGGAAGTGCTAGCCCTAAGAATGGTAAGCAAAACCGAAATGGCCAAGCTCATTGGTTCAACAAGTGACTCATAGGGTATGAGAGTTAATCCTATCAAGGATGATCTGGTGAAATACGCCTGCATGGTGATAGGCTATAGAACATTCTCAGCCAGCAGGATTAATTTTGTATCTGCTACAGCAGTAAATGCCGCTTACCGGATGATTAAAGAGGACGCATCATTTGACTTATGCATCAGTATGCAAAGGCAACTCCTGTCTAATCTAAAGTTGATTAAACAGGACAATGCATTGAGATTCAAATTCGGACAACTATTGGTTGGGTTGTTTTTCTATTTCCAAGGCTACTTTCCTGGAGTAGGAGATGTCCAGTGGTCTCTTGACCAACCGGTGACCAAGTAGACCAAGGAAAGCATACAAGCCATTGGAACTGGTTACCCTAAAGTGCTGAACAAATATTTTGATGAGTTCAGAAGGAAGATGAGTCAAAGAGTAAGGATCTTAGGTGATATTGTAAAGAAATATGAAGATGACATCTATTTCACCATCCAGGTGGAAAAATGCTTAATGGAGGCTATTGAGCCTAGAATGGAAGAAGTGGAGCCAATGGGCTATGAGGTGATGTATGACATTCTGGAAGGGTATGCCTCAACCCTTATTGCCTCGCCTCTTGATCCTAAGGCTAAGAGGACCAGAACATATTTGGAGAGGATTGCACCGACCGAGGGACCCTCTGTCAAGAAAGGAAAAGAATCGGCTGCAAAGAAAGCAAAGGCAGTGCCTGCAGCATCGACACTGGCTACCACTGCAACTCCAAGAGTGACCAAGCGGTCACCTGCAAAGAAGAAACCAAAAGTAACACCGACAAAAATCTTTGAAAGAAAAAGGAAGACTAAGACAAATGAACTAGACTCTGAAGAGACCGAGTCTGATGAAAAGCCAAAGAAGGCCAGACAGACAAAGAAGATGAAGAAGAATGAACCAGCAACATCCGCATCAGTAAATATTGATATCTCCTCATACAAACCTTTGACACATTTTCAAAGGATAGTTAAGAATATTAGGAGAAAATTACTTCATGATTTAGTAGATTATTATGATGATTTTAGTGATGAGGAGAAGAAAGAATTATTACAGGAAATCATTATTTATTTGTGTAAAAATGACTAGTCGCCATCAGAGATTAAATCTCAGACACCATATTCTTTATATAAAGCATTGGATAATAAATGGTGCATTGCCATTGAAAAAGAACAGGAGATTAGGGAGAAAGTCTTTGCACAGTACTTTCTCGACCTCTCAAATTCAAAATTATTTGATGTTTTGGATCAAAATAAAGGACTCTTCTTCACAAGGAGAAGAAGACTGGCTATTGGAGGGAAGAGTTGATGATGTTGAAAAAGACACTCATCAATATATGAATCATGCTATTCAAGCTCACAAAGCACGAATGGTCAATCGGCAAGCAGAAAAAGAACCAGTCATATCCAAACCGGATGAAGTTTTTGATGAAGAAGGAAACCCAGTTGAAGAACCAATCGACACTATTGATGTCGATGCCCTGGACATAGAAGATGTCACTTAGGACATACCTTTTGTGGGAATAGAACAGGGGCAACAAGCTGAACAAGGCAGTGAGCAAGCCAAGGACACACAGGAAGCTCCTAAGGAACATGAAGAGAAGAAGAAGAGGGATGAAGATGAGAAAAAGAGAAAAGAGGAAGAGAAGAGAAAAGAGGAAGAGGAGAAATGAAAAGATGAAGAGAAGAAGAAGCAAGAAGATGATAGGAAGAAGAAAGAAGAAGAGGACAAGGAAGAAAAGAAGAAGAAGGAAGAGGAAGAAAAGAAGAAGAAGGAAGAGGAAGAGAAAGAAAAGGAGAAGAGGAAGGAAGCAGAGAGGAAAAAGAAAGAAGATGAAGACAAGAAACAAGAATAGAAGAAAGAAGCAACGAAAAGGAAGAAGGAAGAAGCAGACAAGGTAGCATAAGCAATAAAGAGCACACAAATGGAGACTCTGAAGGCAATCGGGAGTCAAGCCAAACCGACTGATATCTCCAGTCCTATCGATCTCTAGTCTGCAAGTGAGTCAGAGCTTATGTAGAGCATCAAGGTTGCTCAAGAGTGCCTTGAGATCATTTGTAGGAAAAAGGAGCAGGACATAATTCAAGCGGCTGTAGACACCCTTACCGGTTTGATCCCTGATACCAATCTTCGTAACACTGAATCATCACTAGCACAGCTCAAACTACTATGTACTATAGTGGATGATTAGGTGCAGAGCCTAGAAGAAGCAGCTGAGGCAAATGTCAAGAAAGAGCATCAAAAGGCTCTTAACATTGCTTTGGTGAAAAAGTTGAATGAGCTCCGGTCTGAACTTCTGAAAGACCAAAAGGATATAAGGGACTCTTTGGATGAGGGAAACTTGCTACTAAGCAAAATCTATCAAGCCCATCTATTTTGTGATGATGTGCTAACTCAGAAGCAAAAGCTTCAAATGGACTTACAGTCCTACTTGAGCATATTTAAGCCACCCTATGATTCCTTTGCAACTTATGGGCAAACCGTTCACCGGTTCTAGATCCAGTTAGCCAAAATGGAGCAAGAGATCAGTACACGATCTAGAGATTTGCAGGAGCTACAACTGGTTTTACTTCCACATCTACAAATTCTTCAGAAGTGTTATCTAAACCTGGATGCCTTGAAAGTTACGCAGGAGCTGAGCACAATTAATGCCATGGAGAAACAGGTATCCCAGATGCAAACAGAGAAAGAAGTGGCCACCTCCCTACTTGAGTCCTAGTCTCTATCCATGAAATAATTTGTGCAGGACTATAAATTAGTTTTTGACAAGTATTATTCATTGTTGTCATAAACTTTTATTATTTCAATATCAAATGGAAACAGGGTTGTTTAGTGGTACTTTGTCATTGTTGGCAAAGGGGGAGAAGTACTCTATCTATTTTTGCGAAGAATAGGGAGAAGTATCTGGTTTTAAAATTTTGATATATGTTTTGATATATGCTATATGCTCTGATATCTCAATATTTATGCTTTGTATACAAAATTGCCATACATTGTGTTGATTAAGGGATAGTGTATATGCTTAGGGGGAGCAATTTTGTTAATGGCATGTTTTTGTTGTAAAACACTTAGATGTCAAAATTTTATTTTTCTAAGCGTTGCCATCAATGCCAAAGGGGGAGATTGTTGGCATTTTTGATGTTTATGTAGTGATTGTCATTGATGGACACACACTTGTATTGAGATCCCCTTTATATGTATGAGCTAGAGCTCAATCGGTATTTGTTCCAATCGGTATGTTGTATTCTAGTCTTTAGACTATTGGTGATTTTGCAAAATGTGTTTCCCGGTTTGAAGTGGCATGTCGACCCCAAGCGGTTCGTAGATCTCAAGCAGTATAAGGGAGCAAAGCGGCATAACACATTCTTACCAGTCTTCATTATTGTCAAACTGGCAACCGGTATTTTGTATGAACCGGTAATACTTTGTGATGAGTTACCAACCGACATTTTGTGATGAGTTACCAATCCACCGATTGATTAATGGTGCCAACACACTGATGGTGCTTTTTGTGTCGTGTTACTGAGTATGTCTAGATTCATTGAACCTAGGAAATTGTAATGTAATCCTATTGGACCAACATGAAATTAGATTCCTTTAAAAGGACATCATGTCTAGGGTTTTAAGTTGTTGTTGTTGCTGAAAGGGTTTATGTTGTGACTAGGGTTTACAGTGGTTGTTGAATTGTTGTAAGAGCGATCTTATCTGAGAAGATCAAGTTGTAACTAAGAGAGAGATAGAGAAGACTGAAGTAATGCTAGAATGCATTAGCAGTGAGCTATACTGGATCTAACCAAGCAGTTTGTGCTATTAGATAGATCAAACACTTGTTGATTACTCACATCTTTGACAAGTCTGTAGCCCTTAACTTGGTAGGCCCAAAAGCCTTTGTAAAATCCTCTAACAAGGTGGTTCACCTCTATGAATCTAAAATCCTCTAACAATGTAGTCTTTAATCGGACTTATCTCCTAACAGAGATTGAGATTCCTAACAGGATTTGTTTTGGTGAAGAACATTGTAAGACCTTAACCGGTCTGGTTTCTATTCTGCAGATAGTGACTTGTGAGTTCCATCTCACCGTGGTTTTTCCCATTTGGGTTTCCACATCAAAATATCTTGTGTTATGATTGTATTGCTTTTGTGGGTGAATGCTTTATTTGTATTTTGGTTTGCATGTGTGATAACCGGTTTGTCTGTTAGACTGTTTTACTGGTTTATCTTTAGACTCTTTAAGTGTTTAAGTATAGAATTTTTTGGCATACTAATTCACCCCCCCTCTTAGTATTCATCACCTACTAGCTACAATTTGATCTTGACTTCTGCAACACATTTGGCTCTTGGTCCTGTCAGTTACAAAATGCTTGTTCAAACCAGAAATTCTCACAGCAAAAGAGACAAAGGAAAAGAAATGCCCTTTTCATTAAAAGACAATCCATTCTTTATGGAAAACCCCTTTTACAATAAATTGTCCTTGTCACAGACACCTATTTATGATCTACCAATCTTTGGTCAGCCCCTATCTCCCACCATGTATGTGGAAAGACAAGAAAGAGAAGCTAGTAAACGAGACACTCACGATGAATTTAGCAATCATGCCACTGACAGTGATTCCTCATCGACTGAATTTGAGCTTCTTGAACCTCACGAAGCTGAAGTACATAGATGTCAGAATGATAAAGAGTTCCAAAAAATGATGAAGGTCATCATGGCTAGGGAAAAGGAAGACTATTTCCTAGAATTAGCAAAAGAAGGTGCCAAACTCCCTACTGGTTATAATGTGGAGGCCCTCGTCGCTAAAGAAGAAGAGACATCATGGGGAAAAATAAGCAAACAAATGCAAACATTACAAACTACGGTCACAAAACTACAAAACAAAGATAAAACACCAAAACAATATTCTCTAGACACAATATGCGCATTCCCATTTGACAAAAACCTTTACATGCCTCCATTTCCTTCACAAGTTGAGATCCCAAAATTTGACAAATATGATGGTACCTCAGATCCTCAAGATCATGTTAGAGAGTTTTGTGCCACCTGTATGGAGTTCATGCATGATCAAACGTACCTCATGCACCTTTTTCCAAGAAGTTTAGGGGGTCAAGCAATGGAATGGTTCTCAAGTCTACCCAAAGGAATAAGAACGTTTGAAGAACTAATCCAACTATTTTTACAACAATACTCATACAACATTCGTCACCTGGTTGCCATGATAGAACTTTGCAATACCAGACAAAAGACAGGAGAACCCTTTCTCACTTTTCTCCAACGATGGAGAAAGATGTTCTCTAGATATTCATGGACCATCCCAGATCTTGAGAAAATGGATATCTTTGTCAACAACCAAATCCCTGAATTAAAGTACAGTGTCTAGATGCAAATACACCCTTCATTCAACAAAATGGTAGATAATGCCCTCAGAATGGAGGATGTTCTTATAAAAAAGGGAGATATATCGATTTGGAAAGAAACATCACAAGGTTCTAGTTCTAAAGAAAAGAGCAAGTACTGGAAATATGACAAAGATAACAATAGAAACATTGTTAGTGATGGAGTGGTAGATACTGTCCAAGCAAAAACAAAATCCACAATATTTAACTTGGCCAGTGGCACGCAAGCGCTCAAGGCAGCTGAAACTGCGACAAAAAATCCTCCAAAGAAAACAAGAGAATGGTTTAAAGAAAAGCCTTGGCTCTCAAAACCTAAGCATGATTTTACTCCTCTAGATAATCATATGAATGCACTTTGAAAACCTTATTGGCAAATAATCTGATAACATTGCTAGACAATTCTAGACCATATGACCCAGAAATTAGACCCAAATGGTGGAGAGAAAATGAATATTGTGACTACCATCGAGACAAGGGACATAACATAAACAACTACATGAAACTCTGACATGAAATCCAAGATCTCATTAATGCAGGCAAGATCTTTGTTGGAAATCACATGACTAATGTTGATCATAAGGCCTTTAAAGATCCCTTACCGACTTATGAACAAGGAGATTCATCAAAATCCAAGGGAGGAGCTAGAGTCAATTATACCTACACTAACAATGATAATGTGATCAACATGATTGAATATGCTCAACTTGAATATTGCAATGTGATCATAGTCTAGGATCACCAAATTCAAGCACAAGCTGCTAATGTCGTGACTCGTGCTCAAAGGAAGATTACTCTCCCTGCAACTAGTTCCTCAACTTTTGATCA